>NW_017100524.1:441322-483100 GCF_001263275.1 Habropoda laboriosa
GTTGGGACACACTGATTGGTTAATGGTTAACAATTGCATTTGCTAATCAGCGTGTCTAATATCGTCTTTACCGCCTTTCCAGTGCGCCCTTAGCGCGCTGTCACCTTGGAAGGGTGGGAGACGGTCGCGAGGGGTGGGCGGAAGGTCCCAAAAATCTGGAATTTCCTCCGGGTGACTCATCGGCAAGCGGACCGTTACATACAGATGTGCCGTTCGGAAATTCGTGGTTTATAGCATGTTCTTAGGCTATTGAGCGCGAGGGATAGAAATTACTAAAAATCTAGCAAAGCAATTCTAGCGACCCTCGCAGGATGTAATTAGACCCGTGCAAGCAATAAACGAAAATCCTGATCTCAAAAATAACCGTTCCCGGTCGATCGTGCCATAAACCGTTTCTACAGAAAACCTAACAACGTTTGATATGGCCATTCGATCTTTTCAAAGTGTATTTCAACGAAAAATTTGGGCGCAATTTTTCGAGAGTACTTAGAGTCGTTGTCTTGTTAAGGGATACACTTTTTCAAGTATACTCTTCCTGGTGATTACTACAAATTTTTATTTAAAATGCTGACATAGTCATCACCCATTGTTAAATTTCCAATAGCTTTCATACAACCCGTTCAAAGCACTATTTAGCTGCCACAGTGTTTAACGGTTAATTGAATATATCGCATATTAAAGCGGTTCGATTACTTACATAAGCGGATTAAAATAGTACCGATGTTTTTGACATTTCATTGGAACATGTGTATTTCCTAATGAGAAAGTTTGACAGACTGTAACTTGACGACAAAGCATTTACACACCTATGGTTATGTGATATTTTTTTTCACCAGTGTAGATAGTACAATACATTCTTATCGATAAACAATATATTTTAGAAACACCTGGTATAACGTGCAAATCGGTACAGGAATATGAAGTTATTTTAAAATATAAAAGAATCATTTCTATATAAAGTTAACTTACACTGCTTAGTGCGTACCTAAATCTAATAGCTTTAAATCGTGCTAAAAGTTCAGGTTTTGCTTTGCAACATGTATTAGGACTAGCTTTGAATATCTTTGTTTACTTTTAGTCTTATAATATGAAATGATTAGAAATGTACATGTCATTTGATTAATGAGTGAATATTAGGACTTATGATTAGAAATGTACATTTCATTTGATTAATGAGTGAATTTAGGACTTGTGTGTTTCTCGTTCCGTTTTCTGTTCAAAGTTCTGTTTATTAAATTTGTAAAAATGAATTATACATAATGATTTTTACACATAATGAAAACGTTGATATGCTTACTGCATTTGCGAAGGTTGCTAGAAATGTACAATGGCTGCGGAAACACTGTAGTAAGTATCCTAATGAGATACGAAGAATACGGGTTTTTTTCATTAAACTGAGGAAAGATTCTGTGAAACCAGCAATAGAAAATCATGAAATTACTTTGCAAGTCATAGACATTTAACACAGGGTGTTACATTTAAACGAGAACGGTGAAACATTTCACAAGAGATTGGAGTTATGAAAAAATGTTCTTACAAAAGTTGTTCGGTATAAAGGGGCACATTAAAGAAGCAGCGTATTATCGCTGAATGTTGCAAAATATCAGCCGATATATTAAATAACGTAGGCCAGTCCTTACTTCATCGATTTCAAAAATGCTGTGATGCAAATGGTCGTTATGTTGATGAACCATTCCTGTAAATAAACGCTAATGTCAGTACGAATTTTAAAATTATTTAAATTGAAATATTTCCCAAGCTACTAACTTTTCGACATATCAGTACTTCTTTTTATAAAGAGGGTCTAGCTGCATCGTTTGATGTATAAAAAAATACCTCGTTCCATATAAAAAAAAACAAAGTTGACCTTCATATGACCTTGACGCGTCCACTTACGAAAAAACTAACAGCACCAGAATATGCCCCCCTCGACACCATTCAAGTCCCCTATGAAACATTTTTCTCTACGAGCAACAATAGCGAGAAAATCAAGATGTCAAAATCGGCTGAGACACCCTGTATAGAGGGACATCAGGTAATCTAAGTATTTTTTCTGTAGGTGTAGTAATGAGGAAGATATCAAAGTCAAGTTAATGTTTTGTTGTTTCAATTTTAATTCGATTTCTGAATTTTTCTTATTAATTCCGCAAATTATGCGAGTTTTTAATTTTTCTTCTTTGCACAATATCTATTCTAGGCATCTCCGACACTATGTAACAACTGCTTACTTTTAAAAAATTACTTAATAAACCACAATTGTACGAAGCGATGGTTGAAATTAATTGGTGTTTGAATACTTTCTACACCCACTGTATATTATTGAATCGGTGTCAACTAACACTAAATACAAATCGATTTAATATATTGTGGATTGTCGATTGTCGAACTTCGGTCGAATATGACGAATTTGGTCACCCCGTTGTTGCGTGTGTGTGTACTATTACTGTTTGAACGTTAGTCCAATTCTAGAGATTTTAATTTGTTCTAGAAGTCTAGGGGTGGGCACTGGCGTGATTGACTAATTAGAGAAGTTTCACCACTGGAACAGTCAATCGCAGCCCCGTTATCCGTTTTTAAATTTGTAGTCAAAGCTGAATTTGTTTCTAATAACAACATTGCGCCGTGTAAGAAAGGTAACATACTAAAAACAACTTGTTCGATGAGGTGTCTATTCGTGCTATTGATCTCTGACGCTCAGGGATTAGGATTTCGAATAGAAGCTTTAGGAAGTGCCTATCTGCACCAGTAACCTACTTACGAATATCCAACTACGCTGGACACAGTTGATAGCACTTTGCATGGTTTCCTGTCGAGGTTTGCTTTTAGTAAGCATTGATTTATTAACGATAAATTTCCGCTCGTCGTAAATCATTTTTGGCTAAACTATAAACCATAAGGAGTGATTCACACGATAATTGTAAGGTAATAGAATTTCTGTAAACGTTTGTCAACTGATTCTAGGTTTACAATTCTAGATTAACTCGTTCCCTGCCACAAAAGAGAATTACAAGTTTTATCAGAGCGTTGAAATGAAGTTATAAAGTCACATTAAACTGTTTAATTACAGAAAAATATCGATACATATTGAATCCTTGATACTCTTTTTTTCCTTGCCATATATTTTGCACAAGCATTGAGTTGAAGAATAACTTTTTTCGTTTAATGAAAATTGCATTTCCGAAAACTGTCATCTAGCACCGGTAATACACGTGGCGCGGAACGTGTTAAGAGATGTGCTTTATGCACGTGCATTGCGATTGGAGTATTTCGGTTGTACATTTCTCTTCTGAAAGGGACTAATATGTAAAATGTCCTTTCGTGGTGAGGTAAGGCAGCAGCAAAGAGATAGAGAGGATAGGCGGAAAAGGAAAGGTTGTGCGTTTCTTCCTGGGCCTCCTAGCGGACTCGTCAGTAAAGCTACCTAAGAGACCCGTGGTCTGTGGTCTCCTTTAGACGCGGGGGGAGTATTACACTTAGGTTAGAAGTTGTGTATATACAAATGGGAGCCTATAGTGAGGACTAGTGAGAATTGGTTGTTAGTCCGTCCCTCTGTTGGTCAAGCGTAGGAGGTGTAGCACCACAGTCCTTTCCTTAATATAATCCTCTATTTCAGCTATTATATTAAATTCAAGTATGTATTATATTTTCGAACCACTCGTATTCTGGTTCCTCAAAGATTGCGTACTCAATTTCTAATAACGTAAAGTCCATTGGTTATTAGGCCCCATAGAATTCTGGAATTATATTTTGATTCAGAGCTAATTATTCCTGTAATTCAGGAAGGTAGAATGTAAATGTAGATTATCAAGGTTTGAGTGCTCCGAAATAGTTCCCGAAGCCTAGAATAGTCGTTATTACTAGCGATTGTAGGAATAGGAATCTGTAGGAATCTTAAGCTTATAGCAAAAAGGCGGAGCGGTCGAGGATATATAAAACTACGGTTAAAGAAGAGGGTGTGTATCGTACTATGTTTCGGCTGTGACTGACTGCAGGCACAGTTTTCGCCGGCGATGGGTATTTTCCCATTTTTATGACCCGCCGTCTGGTCTATGTCCCAAGTGCCTTCACGCAGTCCCGTATCGCACTCAACGCTTAAACAAACTCTCGATTTACAATACCGAGAGATCGGCTCTCAGTACGACAGAATCTATGAGTAGAAATAGATTCGCTGTTAACTAAGGATGGCGAGTATCGAGGTACTTACCGTTGACCTTCCGTGCCGCTCGATGGTTGCAGAGTCCGTTCTGTGGTCAGAATCTGTGTTGTAGGACTCCTGCCCGAAATAGTTCCCGAAGCCTAGAATAGTCGTTATTACTAGCGATTGTAGGAATAGGAATCTATTAGTAGAAATAGATTCGCTGTTAACTAAGGATGGCGAGTATCGAGGTACTTACCGTTGACTTTCCGTGCCGCTCGATGGTTGCAGAGTCCGTTCTGTGGTCAGAATCTGTGTTGTAGGACTCCTGATTCACCAAATTCGTTGATACGAATTCTAGTACTACTTGGCTATAATTCTTCTAGATTTGGAATAGTCTATGTAGAGATGTGAAACGTGATCGTCGACAGTAGAGTTCCGCGAACCCAACGATGATGTAGATGCTCCCAGCGCACTTCCAAGTCCTCTACCTCGATTGAAACGTAAATGAAATGAAGGGTCCTTCTGCCAGATGCCACAATGATTAATTACTTCGTTATCTTCAGTATTACTGATTATAAACTGAGATGCGGGCCTTGTGATGTTACAGAATGGTTACAGAATAACAATTTGGATTGCAGGCTTTGTAAAGTTTGGTACTTCTTTTTCAGCAATGGATCTCCATCCACCTGCTTCCAGTCAGTATCTGAATTACAAACCTCTTGACGATGGTGTCAAGAATTTCAGAATCCGGCTTGCCTAGATTCAAAATATTAGCATGCTTCCCACGGTTCCTTGGGGATGAAGGTTGGGTTGACGCTACAGTATAAGAGTAGAGTATAATGAAGAGTATAAGAGGTGCAGTTTCCTCGCTGTAAAGACTTTATTTTATCCCATTGGATAATTCTCTCAAATGACGCTTCAAGTAAGGTGTCACCCTTATTTATTATATAATTTAAGGATGAGTTGTGACTTGATCTGCAAATCAAAGAAACTTCATCTCTTGCTTGGTTCTTGAACAGGTTTCGAGGATTAAAGTATGTCCTGGCGAGAGAAAAATTAGAAGATCATTTTTTTTTCGTTCTCAGTAGCCAAAAAAGGTGACATAAAATGGGCCTTCAGTATTCAATTGTAAGGCTAAAGAATCGACGAGGTCAGAACCTGGAGAAAATTGCAGACTGTTGCCAAAGTCTCGCCACCTTCTACAAACCCGTCGTCACCCCCCTCTCCAAAGCAGCGCACTAAAGGTGCAAGGGGAAAGTGACCATTTAGGCACGCTGATTGGCAATTTGTCATTTCTTGGATCGACCGATCAGCATGCATCACATTAGAAGGAACTAGTCAAAATTCGGATAAGAGGGCTAGAACGAGAGTCATTCTCATTCGGTTAAACTACGTCATAACACATAAGTTAGTCTAGCTCGGTCAAGAGTAGTTATTCGAATACACAACAACCTTAACAATCGATATACTATCGTGATCGATCAACACAAAACATACTCAGTGTAAATTATTTCAAATTTTGTAATAAACTGAATCATCCAGTTTAAACGCATTTATACATTTCTTGTCCCTCATCGTGAGGGTGGTCCTCCGAACCCGAAACTAGTCGCCACACCTCACGCAAACATCGACCAAACCCGAAAGATCGACAGATCAACCACGGTTCGAAACATTACCATCACATTGGACCTTGAATTATTTGTAATAATAGTATGCTGAAATCGCTACAGGAACGTCTATCACACAGCAACAAAAAGAATATAGCATCCCATTTGACAAAAATAGAGATGATCTTGAAATTTCACATGATGCCTACTTTCAAATCATGCAAGTTTTGTATATAACATTTTTACGGAAATCTTAATTACATATTATACGGATATATATTAACGGAAATATTGCAGCTGTATAAAGTTTTTGTCTCACCCTGTTATAGAATTCTTCAGAAAAGGCAATATTTGAATCCAATCAAGTTGTGAGATGAAATGATTATAAAATCTAAAATCTAGAGTGTAAAATCTGAAAAGCAGTTGTGAATACATTTGCAAAACACGTGGAACGAAATCAAAGAAATACATTACAAAAATTTTTCGTCGGACTAACCTGAATAGCTAAAATTATTATTGCCAAACGAGGTAAATACATAGATAATCGAAATATTTAATGACCTTCGTTCACTTGTTAATATAATTTTTAACATATATTGAATCTTAGTTCTCTTACAATATCAACATTAATTGGTGTTACTGCTATTTACAAATATTTACTTCATATTCATGATAAAAGATTTTGGATCAGATTCCATCATGTATCCAAATATTTACGGACATCACTGTACCTGCGCTAGTTTTCTATTCCCTCACTCGTTTATTCATCGAAGGTATTTAAGTAGTTAACCAGCTACACCGTGAAGAACATATATGATGAACATAATTGGTATATTATATAGGGTGGTCCACCTAACGTGACCATCTGAATTATTTTCATTATTAGGAGACCGTTTCAAATTTTTTTGGTCATAAAAGATACGGTTTCAAAGGATCTCCAAGATGTTTTCTATGTCCTTTTTTTAAATAAGTTTTCAAGGTCACGTTTAATATTTTTATATACAATAAGAAAATGTATTAGGCAAAAAGAAAACTATGGGATTATAAATACAAAAATTGAACGTGGCCTTGAAAACTTATTTTCGAGAATAAGACAGAAAAAATCTAAGGTCCCTTTAAAAACCTTTAAGATCCTTTGTAATCGTATCATCTGTGGCATCATCGGTCCACTGATAACGAAAATAATTTAGGTGGTCACGTTAAGTGGTCCACCCAGTATAATATATTCATACATACATGAACAACACTGTGCTGTCCTAGACCCCGATTGGTACAATAAATCATACTTTTCCAAAGCTATCACATTTTTACAAATATAGAACAGACTTCTTAACCACTTAATTTGAAATAACGTCTTGGAATACGTAATAATTAATAACGTAACTTGGAATACGTGACGATTAATTTAAATCAAAGGTGAATTACATGCTATCAATTTGTAGTTTAAATTTTTCTGCTTTGACAAAAATATATTATTAATTCTTTCTAGCATTATTATTAAATATACATTTCATTGTATTACTTTATGAAAGTTTCCTTCCAGAAAGTGAATATTAGAATGAATGAACAAATCATACAGTTGTATTACCTGTGCGTGTGTGTGTGTGTGTGTGTGTGTGTCGCGTTCCGAAATTAACTCGTTCACGACTATTACCCACCAAACTAATATTGAGCAATCAAGATAGTAGAGCAAGTGGTTGACCGATGAGAACTACCGAAGCGTGCACGTTATTGTCTCGACTGTTTGACGAACTTAACGAAGGATTGACTGTTTTGTGCAGATATCGTCTCGAATGTTCGACGATTGCGGACATTTTAGAGAACTTTTTGATGAACGCCTATGATTAAACGTGCCTTGGTTAATTACCTGCCTTTTAGAAGTATGTCTGTTACATGTCTTGTTTCGTTCTTCCTGTTAAGAGAACGCTAGAAACAAAACAATTTATAATAATATAAAATTTTGACAAAAGAAAACGAGCTTATATTCTTCGTTCAGCCGGTCCAGTTTATGACCCGGACACCAATCAGCATTATTTTTGAGAAGGTTTCTTTGTGTTATAAGCAATCATTAAAGGCAGAAGTCAAGGCCTGGAAATAACTTTATGGACGCAGGAACAACAGACATGTCATAACCGCGGAACCCGACGCATCGGCAAGTGGTGGATACGGAGCTGATTCCGCTTTAGGCCTGTTTCTCTCCATTACCTGCACGCCCGTGTTCGGCAGCTATTTTACTTGAAGCGAGTAATGCAATTCTATCCTGCTGATAACTTGTATGCAACAATTGTAAATGTTCGTGGTCGATGATCAGTTAATTAAATGCTTGTTTATAGTATAAAGTAACACAATGTGTTATTTAAAATTCAGATGCGCATCCCTCAGGTTTCAACTCACTTAAAAAAGTCTTGTTGTTTTTACAAATAAATTGCAACAAAAATAAAATACTCGTTTTCAAAATATTAATGCCGACTAATAATTCTGGTGTTTCAGATTTATAATATTTTTATTGTGTCGGTTTTATAATCTGGACCATTGAATTCATTTAACAAGACAGTCGTGCGGCACATAAGAAACACAATATATGTAATATGTTGAGCGTCAGAGATGCATGAGGAATATTATATCTTTGCCGAGCGCTCAATAATACAATCTTGTAACCTTGTTATACTATCTCGAATGCAACTTAATGGATTGGAACCGCTTTGATATAAGTGACTCACGTTGACTGGATTATTTAACAATAACTGTAAGTGTATTACACTGTGTCTTATGTGAATGCATACTGGTTGACGATACGAGCGTGACAATAATGTGCGAGTGCGTTCAGCGTAGTCTCTAGAGGAAAAACTATAATCTTTGTAATCTTTGGTGATTGGCTGGAGGGGGGTGTCAAAATTCCGTAAAGTGGGACTTAGAGTCCGCGAGAAGTGGTCGCGCGTGTGCGATACCTGCAAAAGTCGAGCGTGGTTGCGATCGAACTGGTGACAAGTGTTCACTCGTGCATAAGCACCTAAGAATACCTCAGCCTGTTTTGATTTATACCTCCAAAACCGTTTTACCTTTAGCTTCCTCACTATGGATCGGTCGAATCATCTATCGGTCTCACCTTCACGGATCACCGGCCTAGGGATTCAAACACAGACTTGACCATCCTTGTCTGTAAGGAGTTTTGCTCTTAGGACCTTACCTTACTGTGACATTAATGACATGTCTCATCAACATTTTTGTGGCTTAGTGCAGATTTCTTGGTCTTCTTTATCAGACATCTTTTAACATCTCGGGGGTTTTCTGATCACAACGCTGCGCCTAATGTTAGCTTCCCGCGTGATGGGGTACTAGACCCCATCACCACGACGAGGAGGATGGCCTTGACTTGACAGGAATTGAACCTGACCCTCGCACAGAGCCTCGGACTGGTGACAGTTCAGTCCGTTATGTCGGTAATAACTTCTAGAATTTCCGAATTCTTAGCAAATTTTTTCCAGTTGAGCAACGGTTGATCGCTCTCCGTTAAGGTTTGGGTTTGGTCGATCGTAAACTCAGGTTATAACCCGGTTAAAGGATCGTCTAAATGTTTTTGACGTCGTAAAGCAAGCGTCAACATAATAGCTTAGGGAAAAATTCTTATATCATTAACTCCTTTAGCGGGGAGAGCGGATATTTCCGCGCTCCTCTTTTAGTGTACGAAAAAGATTTAAAAAATACTATCAGAAGATGTTTCGACATTTATACCTAACAATGTTCAATTCTCACATACTTTATAAAAAGCAAGGGGATGCATATTATATAAACAGATTCAATTTCAAATAGAGGTTATACAAGATATTTTCAATAAATACGACAGTCAACACCTTCGGTAGTAGAAGGATCATTAGAAAAATTTTATACAAATAGGTAATCTGCCAAGATTGTTTCAGACACTTCCCCTCCAAGATTTTTCTGTAATATAATTATTATGCTATAACTACTACTACACTATAATATAATTATTTAAAGAAAACATCTGTGTGATTACTGCATATTATATTTAATATGTAATATTTTTAAGAATAATTGAATATAGTAAATATTATAACATTTATAAAAAATATTAATAACGACAATATAAAACAGTAGCATTTTCTAACACTTTGGTATGCCTTCATATTCCAAAATAATATTTCTCACCCAGCCAACGACTTGCAAAAATTCTTTCTCCGCTTAAGGGGTTAAGAGATTAGTAATATGTAGGTTTACGTTCTTTTGCTTCGTCATTTGGACAAACTGTACTTGATAACCAATTAATAAAATTTTGCTGTAATTACGTTAGCTTCTGCTAACATATTAAATTACATAGTTGGGATGAATTAATTTCTAGATAACGGCTCGCTGAATATTCTAATGCTACATAATTGCACGTACGTCTATGGATTACCACTATCCTATTCATAATAAACCTTTTCCATCGATTAGATAGTGATTTAATTGAACAGAGGTTAATCGTGTGATAAATCTATCTACTGACATTTCTGATATGCGTTGTTAACTCCCACATAATTCGTGGAGCCGTTTATTTAGCAAGTAAATAATTTATCTGCTAATATAGAATTATAATAGATAAACGTATAAATATAGAAATAATAAAGGATAAATGCAAAGTTCAGAATATTGAAGTTCTTTGTTCACGTGGATTAATCGTCTGCGATAAAGTCCAAGTCTACGTCAGTGCAGTAGCCGACTAGTCTCACCACGTACGAATGTTCAGAGTCCATTCTTAACTTTTTAACAACAATAATAGTAGTCGTCGTGGTAATCTTATATTAGGTGTAGAAATGAATTCTTTCCGACTTTTGGGTACAATTAAAGTTTTATTTAAAAAGAATGAAAACAGATCAATCATCGAAATAATTTCCATTACTGTTGACGACACTTTGCCATTTATCTGGTGGCTTATGAGTACCATCGCGATAGAAATTCGGTGGCTTTGAATCAATTATGAGAATCCAGTCGGAAAGAATTCGTTTCTACACCTAATATTTAAAAATGTCCTAGTTAAGCACGTCCCTCCCTAGGTTATATATGTAGGTGGGAGACATGCTATGTCCAACGAATTATGTTCTGGGTGTTCGGGTCGCGTAATGTTCGATACTTATTTGCCAAACCGTTACGCAATTTAATTCACACTTCGGTATACTCCGTGTGAATATTAGAGAACTATCAAAGTTTAAATTGGTGTAAAACAACTATTTTATTTACAAACGAAGAGTGATACTTAAAAGACGTGGTTGCGAATGTCTAGCAAACTATTTTCAAAAGACGCTGCTCCTGCTTAATGTCCTCGCTTTTATCAGCTAGGCCAGTTGTTGATTGATGAAATTTTACGCGTGTGGGGTGCAATCGCTTGTTTCGATTGGTCCGTGTTACTTGGGTGGGATACCGGCCCTTCCAAGGGAAAGGGAGTGTTATTAAAAATTGCTATTTCCACTTTTTGGGGTTCGTTGCAGGGTTTGCAGGGTAATAAAACCGCCGCGCTCGTGGGCCTCTTCACGGGGCATATGGTACGCGCGAGAGGACCGGTACCTCGGTCTGGCGGCCAAATGTGACTGAACAATTTTATGACGATAATCCGCTAGACGGAAAGAAAAGTCTGTTAGTGTAGTAACGGCCAGGTACTATGCAGAGCTGGAAAGATTGCTCTTAACACGCCTTCTCCAAGAGAGCGATACCTACAGTCCGTCCAACGAGTCAAGCCAGTAGATGTGAACAAACGTTCATGGCTGAGACAGGAGCGTATTGACAATCTTCAGATACTGTGACGCTAAACCCAAGAAGTCTAAGCAAGACCTAACAATGGCCCGTGTAAATCCGCTCCTCAACTATCATTCGCCAGCCAATAGCTGGAGTTTCTTGCATTCATCATGTGCTTGGCACGCGAATGTTTTGTTCTGACTCGACTCGTTGGACGGACTATAGTAACATCGAGGTGTAACTCCACCTTGTCGCACTTTTCTAAAGCTCTGACTAATATACATTAATTTCTCTCGCAAAGTAATACTTCGAAAGCTGCTAACTATAAAGTAAAACTTAGAAATCAAAAATAACATTTCCTTGCGATCGTGCCGTAAATCACACCAGATTTGTGTATAACAGCATATAGTGCCTTGTTGAATAAATACAGTAAATACAGTAAATAAAGTAGAATCTTTGTGTAGATGTCTGGCATTCAGATTAATTAAAGCAACCGTGCATTTGCTGCACCTTCAAGTTTCGTGCTATCGGTGCTTTAAATTCGTTAAACTAAACTAACGTATGCACTGTATTATGCAACAAACGGAGCACGTAAGCAGCTACCTGATTTATACGTCCATGATTATTATAAGTACTAGTTTTAAACTGAATATTGTAACTTTACCTATTAAGGCTTTGATTTTATGTCAAGAACACCTAAATACGCTATTTTTGCGTCTATCTTCTTCAAAGGGCTCTTAACACGTTCGTTGCCGGTTCGTAGTCTCAGCTAGGCACGCACACACATGCACCGCTTCCACGTTCAACGGAGGATTCATAGTGGTAGTCGCATATCGTACAGTGGCGATATGAGCTAACCAACTGACACACACTGTCGACGCTGGCACACAGAGCACCGCATTCCAAAACGCATATGCGAACCCGCAGCAGCGAACGTGTTATCCCTGTAAGTACATCAGGACCGCTCAGACAGCCGTTTCGGAAGTAAGAGTGCCCTTTCTTGCTCTGAGCAGAGCCAGGTGACGGCCGGAGCAAATTACGTCGACAGTCGTAAATGGAGCGGGAAACAACGGTAGTGGTGGGAATGTAGGCTCGTACATAGGCATGCGTTAGTACTATGCAGAGATGAGATGATGACTAGCGAGACGGCACAGGGGAAAGAGGGGTATTCTGTTCGTTCCGCCTGTCTTCGGTTTGTGGCGATCCACGCTGACATAGTAAGATTTCTATGTATACAGTGGATAGATTTCAGGATGGGGGATATGCTTTGAATCTACGTTTACGCTAATGTTTTTAATTTCACCGCTCGCTCGCTATCGCTTTATTCCGTACAATTTCGACGTATTCCGTTTGCTGTCTTCATCACGCGATGAATCATCGGTTATATACTTTTTTCAGCCCATACGATCACTACTACATTCATACAGGATCGTTGCACAATTAAGCGTGGCCTACTGCTCGAATGTTGCAGCCGCGTTTCCGTTTGTCTGACCACTTCACACACTTGCAGACATTGTCCGCAGACAGTCTGCACCCAATTGTCCGCGGACAGTGTATGCAGACTGTAATATTATATGTCCATATTTGGGCTGATATTATACATAAAGTCTCGAGTCACGTTGTTGAGTGAATTTGCTGCCACGGTTTATGCAGAATATACAAAACAAACAAACAACGTCGACGGTTAATGTTTTCGCGATGTATTACTTATGCGACTTCGAACTTGTCGCGAGAAAAGTGAAGTCTTTCAAGTGTATAAGTGGACTGTATGAATTTTTTTGGATATTGAGAATACACCCAGGATTTTATACTATTGTATATACATATATTTTGTAAATGTAACTATAACTATGTGTTAATTAAAAGAACGTTGCGTGTATCACAAGAGCGTGTGGTATGAATCTGCCGATAGTAGTTTTGTGCGTTTCTGAAGCCATGTCTCTGTATTGTTTGCTACATAATTGTTTCTTAGTTATTCTTTTGTTTTTATAACCTTATTCAGTGTTCTACCCCTTGTTGTACTTATGAGTGTATTTTGAGCCTTTCATTTGCCCCACCAGAAATGTCTACTTATAAGATTTATGTCTTTTGATAAGTGGAGCTATGAAAACAGTAAAAAACATTTGTGAAGTGTATGGAGAAGATGCTGAGAAGATTCGTATGTTTTAAAAATAGTCCAAAAAATTCTGACCCGGAGATTTTGACTTAGATGATTCACCACGTTGCGGGCGACCAAAAGCAGTAAATGAGGATAATTTGATGGCAACAATTGCCATAAAACGTCGAATTAGAGATTAATGGAAACTCTATAATTGCTTAAATAAATCATTTTTTACAAAAGCAATACAGTGGAATGTCGTAGAATAAAAACACACTAACTTTCCGTTCAATCCAATACATAGGTACGACGGGTGGGATTGCTATACCTGAAGTACTGATTTTGGCTACTTGAAGCAAAACTAATTAAACATAACACAGTATAATCAACCTAAAACATAAATTCTTATAATTTTTACAATATTTGCCGCACGTCTTCAGCCAGCTAAACCCTACTTGATAAATTGTTCATGATTTTCCATAAAACGAAATAATTTAATGTAGCAATTCGTTGTATTCGGTTCAAGAAACACTATTATATTAGGGATAAAAACATAAAGCGTTTTTTTTTTTAATTACCTTCACCTTTAAATCTTCTCCACTGCTCTACCTACAGAAAAACTATTTATGACATGTAATGTCCTTCTCCATATCAAACAACTTCTGTAAGAATATTTTTTTGATATTTTCAGTTTCCTATTAAGTACTTCAATTAAAACAGAAACTCTGTAGACTTTATCCGCAAATACTGTCTCTTGTTTTCCATTTCAACGGAAGGTAGAATACGGGCCATATTCGTCTGCAAATTGTCTGCAAACATTCTACAAAATTCTGCAGACAATGCCTGTAAATGTGTACGGAGCATTATTTACTTATTTAATACTCTTTTAGCTAGGCTCAGAAGCTGTCACATGGGCGCAAAAACACTGTATTTTTGTGATCCATAAGCCTTGATGGCACTTACTTCTGAACACTCAATAGCATTAAACATGTCACAAAGCCACAACGTGGCACATAGGCACTTAAATCCAATTTCTCGCCCCTTGAGCCAGACTCTCCCGCCATGGAGCCATAATAACTTGGGAATCCTAAGGTAGGCGATATATTCGCGTACCATGGAAAAGTATTTAACAGATGAAGTTTCTCTGATTTGCTGATCACAGCTGTTACGTGTACATCCTAGCCGACACGGTGGCGCTAAGTCTCTAGTCTCTCGCGCACCCCCTGAAAAACACTTGAGATAGGGCAAACGAACGCATCTCGTTCCCAGAAAAATCTAGTGCCCTCATCACCGAAAACCACGACTTTTCGAATATAAAGGGACATGATTTTAGATGCTCTGGGGCAGAAACGCTCTGAGCCTTTACCAGAACGTTACTCTACTCGTCGCCGTTTTGACACGAGCAAGATCGGGCTACATTCCCTTTCGAGCAACCAAGTTCTTAACACTGTAAGGGCTTTTAATCTTAACAATATTTCGTCGTCGTCGCCGACTCCTCGTCCTTATCAATTACACGGTTCAATCCCGTTCTCTTACAGTTCTTACGATTCTCTCGATTCTCCCGATTCTCCTCGCAGTGCTCTTAACGTGTCCTTGTATGCGGGGCTTGACGCCCCTCTCTTGCCTTCGGGAAACTCTGGCGCAAGTTGGGGGTTTCTACCCGGCAAGGACCGCGTCGCACGAGCACATGGCTGGGTCCTTACCTGACCCAGCCCTTAGCGCGTGGTGGAGTCAGGGTATTGGGACCGGGTTTCTCCGCAGACCGAGAGATCTGCGGGTCATAAACCAGCCCGAGTCCCTACCTTCACTCAACCATACTCTTACAATACTTATTCCGTAAGTGTCAACTAGACATTACTATCTACGACTCCCCCGCGCACTCGCCGTGCAAAGTCGAGAAGGAAGATTCTTGCCAAGTCAAGAATTAACCAGAATCACGTATTAACTTTAAACTATTTGTAAACCATTGCTAAATATTACTATTGATAGAATATAGTTTTGCATAAGTACATCTGCTTATATTCAATAACCATCTCCTAGTAACATTAGTAACAGAACAGCTAAACTCACAAAGATATACTTCTACCGCTCAAGGTATATCAAACATTACGACACGCTAAATCCTCAACCCTATCCTTTGGAAAACGACGTATTAACATACGTTGAACGTTCCAAACCTCCTACCCTCTGGAGAACGACGTACTAGCTATGTTGAATGTTCCAGTTCGAACCATCCTTTGGAGAACAACGTATTCACTTACGTTGAATGTTCCAAACAAACCATCCTTTGGAGAACGACGTATTAACATACGTCGAACGTTCCAAACTTTCCTATCAAACAAACAAAAACCGACATTCCGCTCCGTGTGAGGACACAAAGCGTAAGCTCGTAACACAGCCTACCCTAGACTTCACGATAAATTAGGATAATACTGTTAGATTTTCTGTAGAAACGGTTTATGGCACGATCGACCGGGAACGGTTATTTTTGAGTTCAGGATTTTCGTTTATTACTTGTACGGGTCTAATTACATCCTGCGAGGGTCACTAGAATTGCTTTGCTAGATTTTTAGTAATTTGTGTCCCTAGCGCTCAATAGCCTACGAACATACCATAATCCACGAATTTCCGAACGGCACATCTGTATGTAACGGTCCGCTTGCCGATTAGTCACCCGGAGGAAATGCCAAATTTTGGGGACTTTCCGCCCACCCTTCGCGAACGTCTCCTACCCTTCCAAGGTGACAGCGCGCTAAGGGCGCACTGGAAGGGCGGTAAAGACGATATTAGACACGCTGATTGGCAAATGCAATTATTAACCATTAACCAATCAGCGTGTCCCAAAAAAAATCCCTCTCACGGACGTCCGAGACGCGACGTCGGAGAGTTGAGTCGTCGAGTAGTCGTTCAACCGCCACGAACAAGGAGAACCAAGGAGCAACCAGCTCACATCACGCAATTGAAATAGATCAGTTTTTACAAGTCCCAATCATTTGAGTGGTCCTTCGAACCAGGATCTAGACGGCACAACATCGTGCAAACATCCACAAAACTCGAAAGTTCATCGCCACAACCACGGGCATTAACAAATACCCTAATTTAAGCGTTGTTCAATGTAAATTCTAAACATTGTACACATTTAACTCTAACTCGAAGGTTGTAACCTGTAAAGTCTATAGTTGATCACTCTGAGCTTTAAAATCTATTCTGTAAGCAAATCAAGCGAACTCTAACCTCGTTGTAATCTATCTCTAAGTGAAACTGTAGTTAAATGAAGCAGCTCCATTTCTTGAGAAGTATCCAACGGAATAAGCAAGGAAACTGCATCTCTTATACTCAACACTAATCGGCACCAAATGTGCAAAGCCTTTAGCGTCAACTCGACCTTCACACACAAGAAAGCACGGGAAGCATGCTAACATTACCTTTATCAACGGCTATATTATCGATACTTAAATTGGAACACCTAAATACTTGGCTCTTCTGAAAAGTTCTCGTAATGAAGTACAGGTGACAGTAGAATTTTATTTATTATTATTAACAATTTCTTATCTATACATATACAAAAAATAGTGTTGCTTCATTGTTGATAGTAATATTCGTAGAAGGAATTTTGGATTTCTTAAGTGCTGTTCAAAATTGTTTTTAAAAATCTAGGCGTGAGAGTTGATTAGACAATTATTGCATCAATTATAGTTTTAAGTAAAAAGTATTACAGATTTGTCAGAAGCAAAGAAAACATATTTAAATAATTTTATTATGTAAGTAAACAGTAGAAGTCCATCAGACACTATGAGCTATTTTTAATAGAATCCTCCGGGTTTCTGGAAAATTCTTGACGCTGGAATGAATGACAAAAGACGATCTGGGTGATTCTATAAAAGGTAAATCGCGTGGCAGGCAAAGAGAATCGTGAACGAAACGTGTAAGAGAGCTTTAGCGAGTTGAATGTTTTAGTGAATTGTTGCAAGACGTGTAATACTAAAGCAATTGTAGTTGTGTTGATATAACTATTATTAATATTATTGATAATAAACTATTGATATAATAGAAATAACGATGGCTGATGAAAGAGAATTGAACGTTACTCGAACTCGAAGACATTTTAAAAAATTTATCGGACTTCGATACGGAAGTATAAGATGTCAACTATTCAGATCATGAATCTGACTTTCCAGAAGACAACGAATCCTTGGCAAGTGAAGAAAGTTATTGATGTTGAGGGTGGGTTTAGAAGGCAAGTACAATAATACTGAATATCAAACACATTCAGTCAACGTCTATCTTGGAAAAGATGGGATGGAATGGTCCTGTATTCCGCTTCCCACTAGCCGTATGGGATTTCATAATATAATAAAAACTCAACTACATAAAGTATGTATTCGACAAGGGAAATGTCTGCAGGAAGATCCCGTTGAGCCTTTTCATTTATATATTACACCTGACATGGTTGAAGATATTGTAAAATTTACAAATGCTGAGGCAGTTGGAGTAGTTTCTTCTGACAAATGGAAACCAGCGAATAAAATAGAAATATATGCAGTTTTCACTCTTTGGCTCATCGCCGGACATATGAATGTAAACAGTATCAGTTGTGATGTTTTGTGGAGTTTGTGTTTATGGTCTACTAATTTTTTGAACTACCATGGGTTTGTATAGATTCAAGACTCTTTTATGTTTTATTGGATTGAGCAACAAGAATACGAGGCTTGAAAGCTGAGAAAAGGATGAACTTGCTACATATATGGGAACAAGTAAATAAAAACTTGAGAAAATACTGCATGCCTGGGAAACACACTGCCAGTCAAAAGTTTGGAATCACCGAGCATTGCAATTTACACAAAAATTTCCAGAAAAAAGTAAAAGTAATCAAATTTTAAAGTAATAAAAATAACAAAAAATTGCTTTCAAATTGACTTGTAATGAAAAGCACTGTAAACGAAAAGAAAACATTTATTCCAAAAAAATTTACAAAAAAAGAAGGAAGAATCTTGACTGTTTGGGTTTTCGAAGCATTTCTCACTCGTGACTTATGTTTCAAAACTACGGAGTAGTGTAATCGTTTTATCCACAATGCATCACTCGAGAGAAGTTAGTAATATAAAAAATAAGCGAAAAATAATATTGAAATGGTTCATGAATATACAATTGCTTACGAAAGTATTCGAATGCTTACAACCTAAATTATTAAGAAATGAAATACACAATTTAGACCCAGTATTTTGAAATACTATTGTGATTGAAGTAGAATGACAATCTTGGGAATGTATGAGCAAAGCTAGGAAAAAAAATTGAACAATACATACAGAATTGGTAGAATATTGAGCGTAAACATACCTTTTACACAGATCACAAAAGTAATCGCACGCATGAGTTATTTGCGTATTATTTTACATTAATATTTGGTTGAATTTCATATTTCCATTATTCTGTTTTTTAATATCTCTTTGGATTTTATTTCATAATTTTTAAGTTTTTCCCCAATTTCGGCCCATAAGTGTTCTATGGGATTAATATCAGAACTTCAGGGAGGAGTCTGTAATGTGTGAGGTGTATTATCCATTTCTTCACAATCCAAGTGATGTGCTTTGGATCGTTATCTTATTGAAAATAAAAACCTTCCAAGAAGCCTTATTTGTTTGCACTTTCTTTAAGATTTTGTTTCAAAGTATTTAAATATTTGCCAGTTCCATTTGCTGCCATACACTATGACCGAGCCACATCCGTGTTTTACAGTTGGAAGTAAATTGCGTTCTTCTAATTATGCGTTACACTTTCTGCATACATAATGTTGTCCATCGGAGCTAAAAATATTAAATTTACTTTCGTCTGTGAATATAACTTCATCTCAGAACGTGTCATCCTCATCAGTGTAGTTTTTTTGCAAGAGCTAATCTTTTCTTTTTATTTGCTTTACTGCTATATGGTTTTCTTCTAGGTACTTCCCTTATACTTTTGTGAACTGCGTAAAAAGCATATTTACGCACAATGTTCCACCAATTCTGTACACATTGTTCTACTTTTTTCTAGTTTTGTTCATACATTTTTACAACTGGGATCTTACTTCAATTACAATAGTATTTCGAAATATTCAGTCTAAACTGTATGTTTTATTTCTTAACAATTTGGGTTGTGTGAAACAATACTTTCGTGAAAAACTATGTGTCGAAGCCACACAAACTGTTGGCCGTTTATTTATTTTATGAATATATTGGATGTGGTTGGTATAGCGGCATATGTATGTCATTTGGATGAATTTGGGTCATAACTGAAATTTTCAGAAATACGAGAAAAGTACATATGTTTCTTGTCGCTACGGCAAAAGATCTCATAACACACACACACACACACACACGAAACTCGCTTTTTCGTCTTCGAGGTCACTTCAAGGTCATGGTATTTAGATCGATGAACTTGCCTTGACGCCGACTGAAGCATCCCGTTATAAAAAAAATGGATGTTAATATGCAAAAAAATACGGTGACCTTGAAAAACTGTCAAAATGACCTTCGCAGGATTTTTTTATCACCACCTTCAAACCATTTGAATCCTATTTTGTCAGTTTTTCTTATCTTTAATAATAGCGGAAATAATTTAAATGCTCAATTTAAAATTAACACCCTGTATATATAGAAAAAAAATGTTATACATATAAAGTTTATCAATAAACGCCTTGTTGCAGGATTGTAAATAAATATTGTATGAATGAAATAGGTAACGACGCATTTTCCATTACAGCACACAGAAGTTGAGTGTATTATTGTGTCAGCGTAGTTATGTTTTTTATCATGTGGTTACAATTCCATGTTGTTAATAGTTACAAAATATAATAATACAATAAAAAATAATTACTCAGCATTTCTTATTCCTCATTTCAAAGTGTTGTCCTTGTGCTCGAATATAAGCTTGACATGGATGTACGGTGAAATTACTACCAAGTTCCTGAGAATTTTGTTGAGTTTCAATAACTGCTGTAGCGCCCCTTCTACGCTCTACCGCCAGAGGGACTGACTAACAACGAATTTTCGCTAGTCCTCATAAAAGCTCCTGCTTGTATATACATATGTAACTTCTGACCTGAGTCCTTCCAGTCCTTCCCACGTCTAAGGCATGCCCTTCTAGAAAGTCTTACTGACGAGTCTATTAGGAGGCCCAGGACTCACTATCTTCCCTTAATTCTTATAAGATCGTCATAAGTAAAAATTAAGTGCTGTAAGGTCCGGAGGCCTTGAAGACCAAAACACTGGTCCACCGCGACCTATCCACCTTTCAGTATATGTGCTGGATGTACTTCGCATTCAACCAGTTCTTCACTTGTCTTGCATAAAGTGATGGACAACCACCTAGCTGCATCCAACCGTTTAGACATTTTAGACAATTCATTTAATAGAAATGTTTCAAAAATTGTTCCATTTAGTCAGTTAAGCAAGAAGAACCGGCCAATGAGCACATCGTTGATCATGCCCATTCAAACGTTGCATCGAAATTCATTTTGAAAATTTACGAGCCCATATGTGATTATTATGAAAATTGATTATGCCTTACCTTATTGAAGTTGTCGAAGTCCTCGCAGTTTGTCTGTTTAAGTTTATTAAGTTTATGCGTATGCAGGGTGGTCGGTAAATGGTAGTTACCGAAAAGGGGGTGATTCTGCATAAAAAAAAAATAAGTCGAGAATGTAGAATAAAATTTTTTCGTATGAGGCTTTGCTTTCGAGAAAGTCGACTTTAAATATTCGCCAGATACACGTGCACTTAACTGCGTATGTCTCGACAATTCGTAAACGACAGGGCCGTTCACACTCGTGCAAACTTGGATGTCACATGTGTGCCTCCTAGGCTCCTCGAGGACAAACGGCAAGGCTCTTAACATTGAAGAAACAAACGAACGGAAACTGAAAATCTGAAGAAGCTGGAAAAGAAAGAGTTGTGCAGAAAAATGGAAAAAGGTTTTGGTCGGTAGGAGCTCTGGTACGGGCGTGTTGGCATAATAGACACAAATATATTAAGGCTTCAGCTTTATAATACGGATGCTCATTCACGCTTTCTCTGAGTGCTCTTTTTATTAAAGATCCCTATTCATCAAATTTTTGTTTACTCAGACGTTCAGACCCAAAAAATGTTTTATGGAAGCAGTTTCTGCGGGCCACGCGCCTTTCTGGTATCCAAACGTAAACATTCAATAGCGATTAACGTGTCGTAAAGCCACTATGTGACATCCGACAATCACCTTTTAGGTCCGATTCCTCCGCCACGGAGCCATACCACTACTCCATCAACCGGATAACTCTAGGTACGTTTGTGGCTCATGAAAGATTTCCCAAGGAGTATGAATCTTTGGAATCGTCTACTTCGTTAATGCCCACATTAGAGAATTCAATATAAAATAAGAGTTAGTTAAAAATCCAGTACAAAATAAGTCACTTTGCAAAACAGATTGAATATCTAAATATACACATCTAAATTATCTACACCACCACTGTCCGACCGTTCCACCGGGTGGAATAATTAACGCGACGATGGAATTGGAACGAACGCTACACGCCAACTTAATGCAGAACAGCTGATTTTCATATAAATGTGGTTGGCGATAGGTTGAAATAATCGTGCTTGATCGGTTCGTCAGATGCTCACAATTATTACTTGAATCGTCAATACTGTGGACGAGACAGAAGTTGGTTGGTTTATATGTTTAGTTGAATTGTTCTGTGGTTGAATTGTCCTTGGACTGGAAGTGTCTTTAAACTCGATTTATCTTAGACTCGTCTTAGGCAGCCCAAAAAATTTGAATTTGATATATTTATATTCTTCTGAAAACTAAAGCAGAGAAATGATTGGGTTGAAGAATCTGGTGAGAGAGAAACTTTGAGAATTGGTAATTGGTTGATTTATTTCTAAACCAACCCTCGAGAAATTATGGAGAGGGAATGCTCTAGTAGGAAGTGGGATGCGCGAAACTGTTGAGGGAACTGATCTGAGGTAGGTAGGCTGCAATTGGGGTGTGGGATGCTCCATTGTGAAGAAAATTAAAGTAAGAGTTTATGGGATGGTATTAACGATCACAAAACGGGACTGTTCTAATCAAGTGCTATCCGCCTGTGCCGTTAATAGCTTATTGTGCCGCTGAGTGTTAAGGAAACTTATTAGTGACAATACCGTTAGAAAAAATAAATTTTTATTAACTGAAAAATATGAACGCCTTTGGCTATTTGAAGAGGCGAGAAGGTCTAATGACCTTGACTTTCCGTTGCATGGACGGAACAACCACATCTAATTCATTTATGGCAGTTGGTTATGGAAAAAGAAAGTAGATAAAGAGAGAGGATAGGCGAAAAAAGACAGAGAAAGAAAGATGCGTTTCATCCTGGGCCTCCTAGTGGACTCGTTAGTAAGGCTACCTAGGCTACCTGTTTCTGAAACGCGAGGGACGGTTAGACTGTTAGGTTAGAAATTGTATATGCGTATACAATGCAGATAAGAGCTTTAGCGAACGCTAGTGGTGGAGCATAGAAGGTACTACCACAGATCTGTTACATTTATAATAAAATTCATACGTGGTACACAACATCAACTAATATACCATCTTCATCGTCATCATGAATCTCCATCGAACCAGCGAGAGACATCAAACGCCAAGACTCTTCTGCACACAATTTGTTCAAAGAATAGGATGCTACAAAACGCGTAAGGCTGTGGTTATAGTGGATGGCATATTTGGACGAATTGAAACATCTGAGGACTATAATGCATACACTCATAAGAATCTGTATGCATGTTTGATTGTTTTGACGTATTGAGTTCGTCAGAATGCCAGTTCGATCCAATACGCATCCACTATAACCACAGCCTAAAATGATGTCACTTGATTAATTGAATCGAAGTGGTTTTTTGAACAATTTTATTAAAATTCCAATTGTTGTGACTCTAGTGAAAGTCGGTCCAAAAAGGTACACTTTCGTTTTCACACTTTTATCCCATTGACACCATCATCCAAATATGCTGTCTCTGAGTACGGTAGAGGATGTGCAGCGGTAGCCACCGATCACACGAGGACGGTGTCGACCCTTAATGTCGCGGTGGTGGCTGGTCGATTGATCAGAATTTACGGAAGTGGTGGCTGCCGATCTGTGAAGGCACTACTTACTATGTTCAGTGACATTATGCTATGTACCCATGCCTACACATAATTCACATGTTTCGTTGCACGATCTAAAACGACAAAGTGAAAATCCTTCCACTAGTCGCGCTGTCTA
This sequence comes from Habropoda laboriosa, assembly GCF_001263275.1. Taxonomy (NCBI): domain Eukaryota; kingdom Metazoa; phylum Arthropoda; class Insecta; order Hymenoptera; family Apidae; genus Habropoda; species Habropoda laboriosa. The sequence goes on from NW_017100524.1 coordinate 465,145, forward strand.
TGATTAGTTTTTTATTTTTTTTATTTGTGTACAGACTCATTTCAGACCGCAAAGTAAGTTCGTTAGGCAGCTTTTACAAGTGGTAGGTGTTAGGACTGTACACAGGACAAGTTTGTTAAGTAGTTATATGTCTCAGCGGGGAATTGGGACCCTAAAATTGCCTTGTTGACTGATAGAATGGATGGTAGAATTAGGATCTGGCTAAGACAGAATGTAAAAAGCGGGAGAAAAACATGACACGTGCGTTGCTGAAAGCATTTACTGAACAGAACGATGGTAGTAATAAGAAGAAGAAAAAAAAAGAAGACTACATACGTTTAAACGTGGTGACATGTGCTATATTGTATAGTTGAAAGATTATAAATGCTCTCCCTTAATCTACCGACCTAAGGCGAATCATATAAACTCGTTTGCTGTGTATAATATATATGCTTAGATTTGTACAACGCTTTATTAAGAACATCTGCCGTCGATGCCATCTCATGTTATCGATTTCCTTGTAATCAAGTATGATTAACTTATCCTGTACCGCATTACGAATAAAATGATATCTTACATCTACATGTTTTGTACAATTATGATATCTATCATTCTCACCAAGTTTCTGACCACTCTGACTATCATTATATATTAATATCGGTTTATCGTCAGCAGCAGTTATCTCCTGCAGTAGTTGCCTCAGATATATGGCTTCTTCGCGGATTCTACCAACGCCATGTACTCCGCTTCAATGCTAGAAAGCGCGACGGTTCGCTGTTTCCTAGACTCCCAGCTGATGGTCGCACCTCCCAGCATGTAGACAAAGCCAGTGTACGACCGCTGGTCGTCTTCATCTCCGGCGTAATTCACATTAGCGTATCCTAGTAAATCAGACAAACTTTTTATATACAATACGGTAATTCACGGTACCTTTCACGTATCGAAGAACTTTTTTTGTGGCTTGCCGGTGCTCCTCCATGTAGCAAGAGTTGTACTGACTCAGTACACTTGCTACATGTGCAATATGCGGTCTACACTCTGTCCAATTTAAGAATAACCTCGCTTCGCCCATGGGACGTGCCTAAGACAGGGCTAAAACGTCCAAACCCTCACTTAACCGCCTATGTTTTTCTCCGTTTTACCCTCTGCTACGCTCTCTGTCTAACTGCGGGAACTGCGCATAACGGACGAAAATCGGTCCGAGAGCTAGGTTATTCTTAAATTGCACAGAGTATAGTACATGTCGCCAGGTACATTGGACATCCTATCAACTACTGATATGGAATCTCAGGCCGGTTTATCTCTTCTCCTTTTAGCTTGCTCAACTTTACATTTCGATTCAGTGGTGGTCTGCAGTCGCTCATACAGAAAGCTAGCAAAATGTTTCTTACCTAATGCGTCTGATCTACCGTTAAGGATCCATTTTCTTTATCCCTTGTGACCCTAATGCTGAGGCACTCCTTCAGGTCTCCCATGTTTCTCATCTTGTATTTTTTGAAGAGTATATTTTAAATCTTCTCCTTCTCCTTTACATCGTTAAAGAATACTATACAATCATCAACGTACAAGGCACACATTATCGTAACCTCTTCTGTTGTTTTGAAATATGTGTTCCGCGGACCACCCGCGGAATATTCTTAGAAACCCGCCGGTTTTATTTTTCACCCGGGTTAAGCATTTGTTCCATAGCGGCTAGCAATCTGAACAAAGGAAGAAATCATTCGGCGTGCAGATTGCTAGTACGTTTCATGACATACAAGTTAGAAAGCTGTTTTTGAGAATGTCTTTTTATTCGTTAATCCCTTAAGGAATAGTATCTTTGCCTAAACGTCGTTTACGACCTCAACAGCTAATTGTACGTGTCATACAACGTGAGTTTCTAAAGGGCTTCGGGATAGAGGCCCGGCCCCTACCTAGGCATGCCGCGAGTCCCAGGCCTGGTGGAAATTCCCGTTATGATTTCAAATGTTTAAACTTTTGCTGACCTTCACCACCTCTTGTCATCGCGTAATCCATACGGAGCGTGTTGCGGACACACGGATAGGTCGATGGCAATTAGGGAAAAATATAATTGGCTAGCACCAATAGCCAATAGGCGAAAATGTCACCTCTTCAGAGCTTTCCTCCTTATGGAAAAAACTGGAGAGGAGAGTCTAAGTCAAAACACCGAACCATACAGTCACATACCAGAACACATGCCAGCCAGTCCCGCGTCAATCACTTTCATTGTTAGTCTTTGTAATACAAGTAAATACATATATATAGTTAATTTAAAGGTTTACTCCTCAATCCCACGAAATCATCCTGGCCTATCGAACAATTCGCCAGGAAATCGCCTAATCCGCGGTGCGGTAAAAACCACGTGGAAAATTACGACTTCCACGAGATCACAGTCCGACAACGCGAGTCTCGTCGCGGACGCGGGCGAAAATAATATGAATATATACATGGTTCATTTTTACTTCTCATGAATCCATGTTGCGTCATAGTTCCTTTTATTTCCTTATTCCAAATTCGAGATGCCTACTTTAGGCCATAGATTGCTTCCTTCAACCTATATACTTTGTTTTCATTTCCGTGTGAGACGAAATCCTCTGATTACTCCATGAAGACTTCCTCTTCCAGTGTTCCTTAAAGGAATGCAGTCATTACATCCCAGTGGTGAATTTCTAGATTCATCCTGACTGCCAGTGCTAAAAGCATTCTTATTGTTGAGTATCTTGCCACTGATGAGGTCTCATGATAATCTACCCCATATTTTCTGAGTAGAATCCTTTGCAACGAGACTTTCCTGTATTCCTGATTTGCCGTGTATTTCCTGATTTCCCCTTTAGTATTCTTTTTGATCTTGAACACCCATCGTGAGTCGACAACATTTTTATTTTTCGGTCGATCATCGAACTCCTATGAATCATTTTCGATAAGTGAGTCATATTCCTCATTGAAGTGCCTTTATCCAATTCTTGGAATTTTTGATGCACAAAGTTTCAGGGTCATCCTGCAACTTCCCTTCAACACCTGCATACCACGAGACTCATCTTCACGTTCTTTGTCAGGTTTAACGTTACATTGATTGACCTCCACGGTCTCTATTGTTTGTCCAGAATTCATCATGATTGGCTCACAGTTCTTTTCAACCGAGATTGCAGTTATGTTTGCGTTTTTATCAACTTCCATATTGTTAGAATTCCCAACAAATATCACGTCGCGAGCTTTAACAATTCCCTTCGTGTTTGGATTGAATAATTGGTGTTAAGTCATTAGGATTAGTACGTTTCCAGACGCGGGTCTGGAAATTCCTCCGTCTTTCGCAGCGGTCATAAACTTGGGAGGCCATCGAGCATTTTACTTTCATTTTGACTTTCGATGTTTTTTCTATGGCCATTGTGCACATCTGCATGCCATGCTTTAGCTTTCTAGCCCTTTGATTTCTATTTGACCATGCTTCATTAGCGTCGAAGCGCTACCCAGATTTGTTACCTGCTACGCCTATTGTTCGAGACACGCGGAGTTTCCGCGCGCGTCACTCGCAGGTGCACGGGCACTTGAGGGTGTCACCTTAGTTAGTTTTCGGTACCTAATGATTGCCAGTCGTGTTAGATTCAACCACCTCCCTTGTCGAGTTCGAAAATGTAGTTGACGAACCCGCGTGTCTCACCCCCCGCTAAAGGCTCGTATCCGAGGTGTCTTGGAAAGTGTCCGAACCTTCGATACACAAAATACATCTGACCACTCTACGAGTAGTTCTTCAGAGATTAGTCAATATTAATAGTTATTTGTCCTCCTAAAACGGAGGTGGTCCTTCGAGAAACGAACTTAGTAAACTTAGTCGGCACACCACGTGCAAACTCGACAAAGCTCGACAGTTATTTGTAACTACCACGAGCAAGATATAACAATTGGTATGCATCAATTCCCTCATGATATCCAACTATAGTGACCTTTTTGGATTTTAAGTCTAATTTATTCCTCAGTTGCTTCGGAAAGTGCACGTAAGCTTTGCATCCAAAAATCTTTAAATTACTTGAATCAACTTTTCTTCCACTCCATGCTTCTTCTAAAGTCATATTGGCTAGGACCTTCGTAGGAGGTCTATTCTTTAGATAAATGACTATGTTAATGCTCGTGGTTGTGGCGATAAACTTTCGAGCTTTGTGGATGTTTGCACGATGTTGTGCCGTCTAGATCCTGGTTCGAAGGACCACCCAAATGATTGGGACTTGTAAAAAACTGATCTATGTCTGACGCGTGATGTGAGCTGGTTCCACCTTGCTTCTCCGTGTTCGTGGTGGTTGAACGACTGTTACACGACTCCTCGTCCACGTCGCGTCTCCGACGTCCGTGAGAGGGATGTTTGTTGGGACACGCTGATTGGTTAATGGTTAACGATTGCATTTGCCAATCAGCGTGTCTAATATCGTCTTTGCCGCCCTTCCAGTGCGCCCTTAGCGCGCTATCACCTTGGAAGGGTGGGAGACGGTCGCGAAGGGTGGGCGGAAAGTCCCAAAAATCTGGAATTTCCTCCGGGTGACTAATCGGCAAGCGGACCGTTACATACAATATGTTCGTAGGCTATTGAGCGCGAGGGACATAAATTACTAAAAATCTAGCAAAGCAATTCTAGCGACCCTCGCAGGATGTAATTAGACCCGTGCAAGCAATAAACGAAAATCCTGAACTCAAAAATAACCGTTCCCGGTCGATCGTGCCATAAACCGTTTCTACAGAAAACCTAACAGACTATGTTAACTGTTTCGCCCCAGAATTTCCGACTCAAGCGCGAGTCCTGAAGCATACTTCTAGCTTTCTCAATTATAGTTTTACGTTGTCTTTCCGCGATCCCGTTCTGTTCGGAGGTATAAGTGACCGTAGTCACATGTTTGATGTCCTTGTCCTGGGGGAGATTTAAGAGTCTGTTATTAACATATTCTTTTCCATTATCTGCTCTGAGATACTTTACTTGCTTATTTGTTTGTTCTTCTTCTTTCCTTTTCAATAAATATACAAAGCACTTACGTGTGTAGTCATCTACGAACGTTAGTAAGTATTTTGCTCCTTTTTTATTCATGCAAATTATTCATGCATACTTACAGTCAAGAACAGAAATATGTGGACACCCTTCAAAGCAGAATAGCTTCTTTTTAAATTAGATCAAACAGATTGAGCTTTTTGAATACGTTAAAAGAACTAGTTTACTATCTAACGTATAAAAAAATTTTGAAAAAACTGCTATTAGTTGGAATCGCGAAGAAAATAGGGAAGGTTGCTTTTTACAACCTTTTTATCTGAGCTCGTAATAAAAATTTAAAAAATACCTTTTGTAGATTTATGTCAATTATATACTACATGCAGAAAATTTCATCGAAATCGGTGGATGGAGAAACAAGCGACATGCATCGAAAGATGTAAGAATCTTCAGATTTCTTTCAGTTCTAGGCCGAAAGTCATGAAAAAGTGCGATTTTCACAATATTTAACCGTTTGTAGCTCTTAGCAACACTAACCGATTTAAAATTACATGTCAGGTACTTTATACAATTGAGAAAATTTGCGCTTTTTGAAGATATTTAAAAAGGGCCAGGTAGGTGTATCTACAGTCTGTCCCGTCAAAGCGTATTAACGATATCTCTGCAAAGGTTAGGTAAAAGATTTAATATGAAATGAAAAATTTATATAAAACACGAATACAGTCGTACTTAATAATGGGTCCAGGAACTATAACTTGCAAAGTTTCAGCTTGGAGCGGTCAATTCAATACAGGAAGTCCACTTCCGAAAGATCTGCTTTTTCAGTTATTTAAACGAAGCTTGCACCCTATTAGCCAATTATAAATTGTTGCATATGTTATACCGTGATATATGTAAAGGTAAATCGGAAAATAATCAATTTTCAGCGTTTACACTAGTGATATTAGATCTTTCATTTTTAATTTTGCATGTTTGATAAGATATTCGAATTCAGCAACTCCAGAAACGTAAGAGTACCAATTTCTATGAAAATCGTACGAACTTATGAATTATGGCCAGCTTTTCGTGAAATAGCACCACTATGCATCATGTCGTTCCACGGTATGTCATGAAGTTGAATTTCGATGAGAGTCTGTATGTTATAATTTCGGTAATCGACGATGTAACAAGAACTTGGTCTTGTTCGGTAATCTGGCAATTAGACAAGAATTTGGTCTTGTCTTTGAGAGCAGTGCTCGGACTGTCTCTTGGTTCGGTTGGATATCGACTTGGCGACGCTGCTGAAGCAACAGCTGTGTTTTGCGGAATTAGAAAAATAAAAAGCGTTTCAGTTCTGAAATATTGAATCCTCGTTAGTTCATGCGCATATTCCTAATTCGGTACATGAAAATTGACTATTGATTACTGAACCAAGCGAATTCGGGAATGCTATTGGCTTGCAACTGCTTAGTCCGCTAGGGCATTTGGGATTTATCCGCCGCCGGGTAACAAAGGAGTACGAAATTCCATGAGGAAGTCTAGTTGAAACATGTACTGGATAAAAAGATAGGAAGGTAATAAAACTGATGGGAAAGTCAAAATTAAGAAAATCGAAAATTCAAGATGTGAATAACAACGGTCTGAAGGTTCTTCGGCGGTTTAGTTTATGAAGGATACACACGGCAAACAGTCTACGTCAATTTGGTCATGGTTCTCTGTACAATTCCAAAATATTTGGTACGAAACAATTATTGTGAGTTAACGATTCATAAATATTTGTTTTATCAATAATTTAGATTTTTGGTCGAAGATTTGTAATTCAATAATAATGAATGTGTAGCTTCCCGTGGACCGCAATTCTTTCGAAGAATTTCGCGAGGTCGTAAATCCCGCTTACACTCTATGTGACGGTACAGGTTTGCTGCCCAATTGAGAAACTGATCTCTTTTGATGGTTCCAATTAAGATGCGAGAATTTAGAGAATTTTATTGTCCCGGCTGAATTTACAACTATTGATGAGAAATATGGTATGAGCGAATGATGCGAATTTTGTATTGTACTGTATTTGGCTGGGTTGGGTTCACTGCGAGAGCGAGACTCCAAGCGCTGGTCAGAGAATGAACCGTGGAGTCGTCGCCCTGACGGAAAAGAGCCTCGGTTATGGAAAGGAGAGATTCGCGAGGTTTTTGTTTCGTCGATGCGTTCGCTCGAGGAGGTTTATTGCAGGCCGATGTGAGTTTGGTACCCCGGTCTGGTTGTCGAATTTGACTAACGAATTTTATGATGATAATCCGCCAGGCCGGGGTTTCCTCACGTGCATGGCGACGCAGCAGAATGCAAAAATGTATTTTTGGGCAAACGTTAATGTGAAAATTTTGTGACTGTTCAAGTTTTATAGCTTTATATGCTCGGCATGAATTTTTTGTACGTAAGTTTTCTAATTGTAAGTAGATGTCATTTACCTTTGGTGTCGTTATTGTTTTAACGGCGCCAAATTTTTCTCATAAAGTCTTTTAACCGCATTTTAAGCGCTATCAATGATCCTAATAGACAACGGGAATCAAAATAGTAATTGAAGAGATGTATAATAGACTGCGTTCGATTATGTGAAATTTCATGGTAGTGCCTATTATTCGTTAACCACAAACCGTAGACAGAAATATGGACTTACGGTAATGAAACATAGGAACGCAATTATCAGAAGACCCTTGATCAAATCTTTAATACGTAAGTAGTTTGTGGGGAGGTAAGTGAAGTTATACCTTTGCAGTGCTTACAGATGTTTCAAGTTCACTCACACATTCTCAACGCAAGTAACAGACCTTGTCGGTGTTGAGGTTATAATGTTACCACTCATTAAATACTCCACTTATTGGTTTATTGTTCCGATTTTGCAACACGTGTTTAAACCACAAATTCACAATCCACAGTTTCAAAATACCCGACTTAAAGGATCGTAACATCGGCTTTCTAAAATTTATGAAGCTGATTAATAATGATTAATAATAATAATGAAACCAAGTAAATAATACGTATATTTGATATCCTAAAGTTAATTACATAGTAATAATTGATGACTACACAAGGTTCGTGAAGCTGAATAATTTAGCAAATAAACATAATAATTATTCACAGCATAATTTTAATAACAACAACGACTAGATTGAAATGTTCAAATAGTTCGAGTTCACGAAATGTTCACGTGTACCGTGTCACCAAAAAGTCCAAGTCCGAGTTACCGAAAGTCTAGTGAATAATCAACCTTAGTTCTAACTGTCCAGTCCTTTTATACATGTCCGTCCGTCAAAAGGTGTGTCTTAAGGAATATGGAGGAAAGGTGGGAAATGGGGTTTGTTCAATTGGAAATAAGTAGGAAAGGGTAGGAATGTTCAGGGGCGTCTTGGTCCTGTTGTTCACGCCCTGTCACGTCGGCGGTACGTCAAGTGCAAATAATGGTAGTCAGCGTCCACATGCTGGTCGAGGGAAAGTCCAAAAAGTACGTTAGGTCCTGTCTATTATCATGCATGTATTCGCCAGTCCTTGGTGCGGAGAATAGATTACGATACGTCAATTGCTATTGAGCTAGAGAGGCCAAGTACTTAAAAACCAATTAAGCGTCAGACATTTCTCCTGATCGTAAAGATAAATACATGCTAAGAAAATAAAACCGTATCATAAACTTAGGATAATCTGATATCCTAACAATAATAATAAAAACAATTTTTCGGGTCGCGTAATGTTCGATGCTTAATTGCCGAATTGCCAGTTGCTGATTGGTGGCCGATTTCTTCTGGGGGTTGTAGGTGCTGACTCCTCATTGGAGGAGGTTGTTTAGGTGGGACGCAGCTCTTTCCAAGGGAAGGGGATTGTTGCTTAACATTAGAAAACCCCCATTTTTGGGTTTTTCCCAGGGGTTGCCGCGTGACTTTCCACCGCGCACGTGACCTCTCCACGGAGGGTACGGTACGCGCGAGAGGACCGGTACCTCGGTCTGGCGGCCAAGTGTAATTGAACAAGTTTATGACGATACCAGACGGAGGGTTCGTCGCGATTTCTTGCGAGGCAACAACAATAACGATATTAACGTATCAATGATGTTACTCAATTATAATATGAAGTTCAAAGAGTACAGTTGTGACGGGTACGTCACTGCCAACAAGCCCTTACCGAACCTTGTTCTATTCTTCCACGCGAACTTTCTCTTTTCCAACTCCTTCAGATTTTAGCTTCCGCTCTTTTGTCCCTCCCCGGGTTAAGACTTGCCTTTGTCCTCGAGAAGCCTAAGAAGCGCACATGTGGCATCCAGGTTTGCACGAGGACGAACAGCCCTGCTTTCTACAAATTTTCCATTTCCACCAATTTCTCTACCTCTATCTTTATCTATCTCTTCTTCTGTCTCCCTGTCCTACCAATATAAAAACCCAGTACGCCTACACCTCAGTTCAGTTTTTCTTCTACCTATCGTCGAGACCTACTTACCTACAGTTAGCGCATAAAACGATTGTATTTTCCGAGCGAATTGTACTCTTACCATCACACGTATATCTTAAATAAATTCAGGTGAAAACAGTGTAACGGCGTTTCCTCAACCACCTCATAGTTAAAAGTTAGGTTAGTACAAGTTCAACATCTTTAACTTGGATATATGTATATGTATGTATGTATGTAGAATTTTCAGTTTGAATTCATGTACATACATAGTTCCACTGTATACTGAACATTTATTTCATGTCACATTAAGAAATGTTTGTAATCCACAGAAAGTTCCGAAAGTTTGAAACTTTGCATCACAACAATGAATTAAGTTGTTCTTTGCTAAGGTGTATAGCGTGTAAGATATGTGTTAGGATACTGCATAGAATATAAGCTGTGTTACTACGTAAGATAATTAGATATACGAGGTGTGCGTGTGACAAAAGGCGAGAGTAAGTGTGGAGGGAGAGCGTGTTTGGTAGACATTAGATATCGGGTGTTCTGAGCGATCGGATACAACTGGGAGCCATCAGTTTGATTCTGATCAGCTTATTTTTCTTTTCCTACAATTGCGCCCTTTTTGCAGAATGTATTATCTCGTTGTTCAATAACACTATCCTACAAATTCCAAGTTTCTATTTTTACATTTTAATTATTGATCGGCTTTTAGTAATACGCTAAACATTATACATACAGTGAGCGAAAAAGATTCATACACCTTTCAAAACAGAATAATATTTTTAAAACTGAACCAAACGACTTGAGTTTTTTTGAAAAGTTAGCAGGATTGGTTTACCAGATGACGTGTACAAAAATTGTGAAAAAATTACAGTTGGTCGGAATCGCGAAGAAAATAGCGAAGGTTGTTTTTACAACTTTTTTATCTGAGTCCCCAACGAAAATTTAAAAAATACATTTTGTAGATTTATGCCAGTTATATACATGCTGAAAGTTTCATCGAAATAGTTCCTTACTAAACGGAGTTTTCCTAACTTTCAGCCTTGGACAAAGAATGTATTAGATCACAGTATTTTCTCGCTGATAACAACTTTATTTGTTAAGTAAATAGCTTGCTAAACTTTGTAAGAATCGGAACAGCATTCTTCAGATTCGTTGAATTCTTGAATAATAGAGTGCAACACTGGTTAACTGTGCAAAGAGAACAGCAATCCATTTTACAGTCAATTTATCGTTATCCGATTTCTTTTGCAACTTCATTTGTCGGTCCGGCATTTTCATCTGAATCACTTGGTTCGCACGCTTATTTCTCGCGCACGGACGATTTATGGAATTCTCATTTGACGAACGTGGTTCCTCGAGAAACATTGTCTAATTCGAATCGTTTCCGACGCACGAACGACTGCCAGGATTAATCGCTTTCATGAACAGGTGGATGTGGTCCCGGGGGGTACCAACAGCAAGTCTCTGGCTTTTGTTTCCTCTTTCGCTCGTTTCTTTTGCCGCATTAAATCTGTCAACGGATTTAATAAACGCATTGAGTCACAATTCGGTTGCGGTACTGTCGGAAAATGAGTTACATGCCGTTTTAAAACTATGTTTTAACTCTGTCAGTGATTTACTTCTTATTCTCCTGTATGTTATTCTGTACTGTGTAAAAATGATAAGTGCACGCTGTACTTTATACGTAGTAAATATTTAACTTCGAAATGTGCAGATTCAAAGGGTTGAGTATTTATAAAAGATCCTGTATAATTTTCGTTTAAATGTTACCAAATATAACATTTCAATTCCTCGCTCTTGTGAAAAAGTGTTTAAAACAATTCAAATTAATCTATTTAATTTTCTTTAATAGCTAAAATACCTTTCAATAACAATACCCACAATGAATTTATTATTTTGATCATAGATTTTGTATTTTCGGATTATATAGTAATTGCACCATTGGAAGAATAAGTTAAATACCGATAAATCATCCAATGATCGGATTTGCAAGCGGAAATATCACAATGTTTGAAGGAAACTTCTATCGTATAATTGAAATATTCACTTGTTTTAATAAAGTAACAAAGGTCAATTAAAGCAGCAGTCAATTATGTTGGTCTTTCAAGGCCATTTCTCCTTCGTCTCTTTTGCACACCGACCAACCTTACTAATTGCAAGTAAGCGAGACCTGTATATGTAGAGATTCAACTGATAAACGCATAGGCACTTGGGTGTATCTGTTTTTGTAACGCGTTCTTTGTTTCATTTCAGCGGCAATATGCTTTCTTCGTCTTATGAGAATACACCTATTTCATCTGACTCTTTTCTCTCATTCTCCTTGTTGGGATAATGCGCTTTTTTCCTTTAACATTCTGATATTGCAATGAAAATTACTAAGTGATTGTAACATGCCTTATTGTCGTTAGTCAGACAAATAAATTTTTATTTCCGGAAGTATTATTGAAAGCTATTATTACTATCCAAAAATTATAAATAACTTATAAATAACGAATGAATAAGCATTTATAAAGAAATATTGTAAATAAACAAACCAAATTTTACTTATTCTAATTTTCATCCTATCTGTATGAAAATAGTATCAATGAATGGGCGAGATTCTCCCGATGAAAGTGATTCTAAACACGATATAAATTGGATCAGTTTTACCAGTTGTTTCGTAGCTTGGCAATCTAGCTAGATTGCTCGCCCGTACGCGATCACCGAACGCGGATTAAAATTCCTCGGCTGGGGTTGTAAGGCCCAGCTCAACCTTTGGTCTCGTCGATGGTCGCGACGCTTCGATTTCCAAATTTCTTTAGAAATCGAGTGTTTCAAGTCTAGTCTCCGGACGATTGAGACTAGAATAATCTTGTGGATTCGAAGTCACTATTGGAAGTGAAGTCTCGCCCTGTCGGTGTTCGCGTCGGCACCTTCAGGTTGCTTCGAATACGCTGATTGGCCTTTTCCGAATTTCCAATCAGCGTACGATTAAAAATGCGAAGACGTTAAAGAACGCCCTTTGGCCAGCCCTCTTGGTGCGGGAGTGAGGGCTATGGCCTCGATCGGGGGGAGGTCCTCGAAGGTTCGACGATGACCGCGGGTATTTCCTCCAGGTTGACCTTCGACTGCAGAAACCGTTGTGAGCGAGGTTTGGTCGACCCTTCGGAAGTTCCCGGTTTACGATATGGCCGATTGTTTGAACGAACGAAAGTGAAAGTCTAAGCTATTGTTTGAAAAACTCGAAACGACTAAATACATTTTATTATTCTTAAGGTGAAATTGCATACTATAAAAAAAAAAAACTAAAACTCGAAAAAAGCTAATCGCGAACTTAAATTTGTAAGCACGTCCATGTCGTAAACGAACCTTCGAGGATTTTTACCGTATTGTTCCGCATCGGACGGAACACCAGTAATCAATTTAAATATCTCGGATAGTGAAAACTTATGTAGTACACAAATCTGAGACGTATTTAAATCTGATTACTATTAAGTTCAGTCCGATTTATGCCGTGTTTGAACTCATTTTCGTCGGAAGAACCTAACTAATCCATTCGTACTATTTTCATAGAGATAGGAGGAAAATTATAGAAATTGAACTTTTAGAGATATCCTTTACTCTATATCTTGTATTTCTCTTACGCTGTATCTATTCTCATGTAGTTTTATATATGGGTGTGTGCATAGTTGGCATAGTTTGTGTGGAGCGGAAAGATTCTATTTGACGACTGTTAAACCGCGGAACGGTAAGAGTGGAACCGAAAAGCGGCAGAGGAGAAAATCACGTGGCAGGGCAACAGAATTGGCCCCAACTATAATTCCACGATTTTCGTACATCACGCCTTAGCATTTACAATTCAAAACTACCGAATACGTACACAGTATTTGAAAGCTTTCGCCTTACTTTGTTAAGCACTAAGGCAAGGTAAAATCGGAGCGTTCCTCATTTTATCAATTTCCACAGACATCAGAAACGCCGAGAATTTCTCACTCTGGTAGAATAAACTAGCGCAGGATACTCTTGTTCTGAGAATACAGTGGGTGTACAATTAAATATAGGTTTCTGTCATTACTGTCACTGACACTCCGAAACACCCGTCCCTTCTCTTACTAATGATATAGGACTTAATTGGCGTAGCACTTAACACCGTCGAATTAACGGAGAACCTAGCATCATCATTAATATGATGTATTACTAGATCCGTGCTGGCTCCTCAGACTCCTCCATTTGACTTGACTTGGCTCAATTCAACTTGACTTCACTGATTTCACTTGATTTCACTTCGTGCGACGCGCTGTATCAGTATTCTGCGATCTCTCTTTCGATAATCGATCTGAAAGGCGATATCTTGAAAGCTGCTTTCGATCTCTTCGACTACAAGTCGTACAATTCCCTCTGAATCAGGTCGTTTCTCGATGCATTACAACACTAGCAATGCAGGATTTTGCTATGCTGAATTATCGTTTGCACAATCGCTCGTGTTACTTGGATTCAGTAATGCGTTGAATATTCATTCAGTCTAGTGTTTCTAATAGATCTGTTGTCACGCGAATCTTATTTTTATTGATCACGGAGTTCCGCGTTTCTCACACGCCAACTTAAGTTTGTGTGAGTTGAATGATTGTTACGAAAAGAAAAGAAAAATAAATATTAACTTGGATGGAAACTGCTCTAGTCGACCGATATAAACTGTATATTTTAACCTTTTGAAATATTTTACGGACATTGGATTTTCTTAGTACTTATACTAAAATGTGTGGCGTGGGGGTGACCTATGATGACGAATAGGAGCTCTTCTTCGTCTTGGGCTGTCCTCTATGAGCCGCGAGCACACGGCCCACTCTGGATTTCCCCAGGGTGGCGGTATGTCGTCGTGGCGGGGGTGTGAGGCCCAAGGGACAGTCAGTTCTAACAGGACTGAAGTTTGTGTATGTGCATGCGTGTGTGTGTGTGAGTGTGTGTAGTGGTTTTACAACACGTCAATTGCTATTGAAGAAAATGTACGGGCACCAGGAGGGCGTATGGCACGCAGAAGCGTCGAATTTCTGCGTCCATAAAACATTTTCTGGTTCCCGACATCGCTTCGCAAAGAAAATTAAACACAAAAGAATTTAAAATACCAAGCCCTCAAAAATAGCAAGCCGGCCGTGCGTGTCATAAAGTCAAGCTCTTAACGCTTGCATTTGTGACGCAACAAAATCCAAGTACTCTTTAATTCGCTTAAATATATGAAATAATCGATTGCAGATTATAATTATAGAATGCTTCAAATGAACATTACATTTGTTGACGTTTTAAGTAAATACTTTGTTTCGGCCCGTGGATGATCTGCCGATCGTTCGGGCTTGGACGATGATTGTACGAGGTGAGCCGACTAGTTTTAGGTTCGAAGGACCACGCTCACTAACATTTCCACAGCTTACTGGTAACTGATAGAGATTGAACTGATTTTGTTTAATCTTCGCAATACCGAGCGGGGTACAGGTGTAACCCAACCATCATATTTTTGTTATAATTTAAAAAATAAATTTTTTACAGTTTCTCCGCTCTATTATCTATCACATATACATTCTTGATGCAGGATTTAAAGAAATTCAGCTGTTCGTTTTTTTTCTGCAAGATAAAGCTGTTTTTATTCATTGGGGTGCAATTGTACTCCGACCGTTAAGGGAATGTATATTTAGTTTCCTATGTTCCAAAGAACAATTCTGCAGTTATTCTTCTATGTTGTACTCCGACCGTTAAGGGAATGTATATTTAGTTTCCTATGTTCCAAAGAACAAGTCTGCAGTTATTCTTCTATCAACAGAACACACTGATGATAAAGTTAGTGGACCCGAAGATGACTACAAATTGGATATAAGTTTACATTATAATTGTGGAATTGGTTTAATAATATGTTGTGAGTGATGGCGTGAATGTAGTGTGTTTGTCGAATCGTCTCGAGATTTGGAAAACGAGCGGATCATAGAGAAAAACAGGGAGTAAAACAGTAGAACCGCGTTGTTATTGATATTAGAGTGTGCGTGAGAATATTTGCGAGATATAATAAGAAACCGTTGATCAGCTTATCATTATTCCTTTTTACGTGTGTTTATAGTTATTATGAAATTATTGTTAGAAAATATATTGATATTGAGCTTATTATCACATGTTATACAACCACAATAATAAGACCAAATGTGCGGTGGATACAATCGATAAATTATCAAAAGAATATACAATACGAAGAAAAAGTAATACGTGGCCAACGGCAATTCTTTTTCATCTGTTAAATGTTGGTGCCATCAATGCCTATAAACTTGGGATGTTAGCAAACCTGGACATTCTGGTAGGAGAATTTTTTTTATTAGAGCTAGGCCAAGAATTCGTACAGAAAAATATAATTCTCTGATATACATATTAACGACAAGTCGTTAAACCGCAGCATAAAACAGAATATGATTACTATCCTACCTGAACTGAATGTAAGAAAAGAAGAACCTGAACCGAGTAACTCCGGACCTGGACGATGTTACCTGTGTAAACGGAGTAAAGAGAGAAAATCGCGAAAAACTTGCCTACAATGCAATCAGAAGAAGAACATTCTAAAAATATAACTCTTTATATTGATTGCAAACTGTTTAATCCTCGACAGGTATGTCAGCCGCCCGACCCTTAGATTTCTTAGCATGTAGTTCTATTGTATATGTTTTTCGCCTTCGCTCGTTTCGTAGCAGCGGTAATTTTATGACGCCACGGCAATCGTAGTCTTTCAATCTAAGAACTTGCTTTTACCTTTATTGCCTTGTTTTCAATTTAGAATCTTCGCCTCCTTTTTAACTTGTACATTTTTGCATTCATATGGTCACCAGAGCCGAAGCGCGTCTTAACGTAATTGTCTGCTACGGTCATTGTTCGAGGCACTCGGAATTCCCGCGAGCGTCACTCGAGGGTATGCTTGGTACCTGAGAGTGACCTATGGTCTGGAGGGTGGCATTTTCGTGTAGTTTTCCCACCTATGATAGTTTTCGCCAGCCACCCTTCCCCACCACTATCGAAAAATGTATTCAACCTATCCGAGGGCCTCACCCCCGCGATGCGTCCTCGGAAGGGAAAGACAGAAGTCATCTGACCGCGCCACGAGTCGCTCCTTTAGAAGTTTAGACCAATAGCAATAGTTGTTTTGTCCTCCTAATCACGGAGGTGGTCCTTCGAACCTATCAGAAAGTTGGTTGCAACTGCCACGAGCACATCAGAACACAAACAATAAATTTATATTCGAATATGGTGTAATATATGTATTGTTTTGTCTAATTTACTCATATGTACATTTAGTAACAATTAGAACAAAAGGAGCGTTGGAGTACAATTGTACCTCACCTGGTATTTAATATCAGATTTCGACCCTGGTATTATGAAGGTTAACATGGATTAGGTCGTGCTGAAGGAATGCTGTCAGAGCATCGGCGATTAGAAAATGTGCCGGAGTGCATACCTAGAGGAGTGAGATCATTAAGATCACAGAAAAGAGGATGGAGGGGATGGGAATTCAAACAAGCTTCGAGTTGCGTGAAAATCGTGTATAGTTCTTCGAAAGTCAATCATTAAAGTCAGTCAGAATACACCAGTTAGTCAACAGCACACAACAACTTTAGCAACCTCACCAAAGTGATCGATTAACACAAACATACTCAGTGTAATTTAGTTCAAGCTTTGTAATAAACTGGATCATCCAGTTTAAACGCATTCATACATTTTTTGTCCCTCAACGTGAGGGTGGTCCTTCGAACCTGAAACTAGTCGGCACACTTCGTGCAAACATTGACCATGCCTGAACGATCGACAGATCAACCACGGACCGAAACATACTTCAATTTGTGAGAATTTGATAATATTACATTGACAGTATATTCCCATAAAATATTTCGTAACCCATTGATTTACATATACATTATTCATTTAATATACAAGGTGTTCCGTTTATTAATCCTTTAGCTACAGCTAATACTGTCGCTGTACGGGGCAGTCAAAACGCGAGTGAAATTTTTGTGGGCGACTGTAGTCACCGTTAATAACGAAAGGATTAACTGGAAACTGTGGAATATCTTACGAGGGATTGAAGTTATAAAAACAATATTCTT
Source organism: Habropoda laboriosa (assembly GCF_001263275.1). NCBI lineage: Eukaryota > Metazoa > Arthropoda > Insecta > Hymenoptera > Apidae > Habropoda > Habropoda laboriosa. The sequence goes on from NW_017100524.1 coordinate 482,608, forward strand.
ACAAAAGCTGTTCGGTATATAGAGGGACATTAGGTGGTCTAAATAATTTTTCTGTAGATATAATTGTGGGGGAGATATCAGAGTCAAGTTAAGTTTTTTACATGGAACTCTGTATTCTTTATTCATAATACGATAGCGCTTGTTGAGACGAATTCAACGATATGCCAGATGAAATCATTTCGTCTTGTGGAAAGTTGTGATATGATTGTATATTTCGGTGGATTTACATTTAGAAAAGAAAATTAGGCTGAAAGGTGTAGCATACAGGTGTATGTATAATATTTTACGAGGCATATTCCGGGGGTATATTTATTCCCAAATAATATACTTGAAAAGATAAAAAACAGCTTTTAACGATAAATATAATAATTATGGTAAATCAACGCAAATTGTGCTTTCACTCATGAAACCATTATTGAATAAAGGGTACTGCATAACAGCAGACAATTTTTATACGTCGCCCGAATTGGCTCGTATACTATTAGCACACGGA
>NW_017100524.1:483199-497126 GCF_001263275.1 Habropoda laboriosa
TTAGGAAAAATAGGAAAAGTATTCCGCCAGCCATGCAGACACTAAAACTGGCAACAGGTAAAGTAATTGCATTCCAGAAGGGAATAGTATGTATAACGAAGTGGAAAGATAAGAGGGAAGTTACAATATTATCGACCGTTCACAATTCAGCAACCACCAGTATTACAAAAAAGAAACAAGAAAAATAAAACAAAAACTATTTCTATAGCAATGCAAGACTACAATGGAACAATGGGAGGTGTTGATAAGACAGGCCAGAAAATCTAACGTACTACACTCCAGTAAGAAGGGGGACAAAATATTATAAGAAGATATTTTTTTACCTCCGATATCAAACTGTTTGGAATGCATTCGTAATACATAAGAAGGAGGATGAATCAAGAACACAAATGCAATTCCGTCTAGAGCTTGCTGATTTACTCATATCAAAGTATTATTCCACACAATTACCCGGAACGAGTAGTGCAGGCAGGCCCGTGGAATCTCCAAGACCTAATCGCTTGAAAGAAAGACATTTCGTAGATATCATACCTCCTACAGAGATCAAAAGAAACCCTCAGAAACAATGTAATGTATGTTCTCGTAAAAGTATTGACGGAAAATACAAGATGTAATTACTAAAACATATCGAAAAGTAACACCAAGATACAGGTAAACATACTTTTCTCTCATTTTTATGACAATTCAAACAATAAAAAGATTGGAACATTTTTTACCAATTTTATTCAAGTGTTACGGTGCGTCATTTATATTTTAAAGGATTAAGGTGCGCCATACCACCGTTGCGCCACCAAAATAAATTTTATTGCCTTCGCGAAATTAGGAATTTCCAGAGGCAATAATTCGGAGAGAGTTGTGGACAGGGCGCGGAAGATTTAATTAGATACTTTCCGTTCGCATTGTTAAACTAAGTTATCAGGGTAGACTTCAAAGAGGAAAGAAATTCGTCGAACAAATGAAATTGGGAAAAGCACGATAATTACTTGAAGAATAAATCGAATAAAGAGTATGTACTATCCAAGCTTTGTACGAAACAATATGTTGCAGTAGAACCTTGCTTATTCAAACTAATCATAACACACACTGTTCGGATAATCGAATAACTCTGTTTTTGCATGAAAGCAGATCGTTTATTTTAAAACATTCTATAAACATTAATATAAAACAAAAAGAAAAAGTTTTGAACAAAAGTTTAGCAATATTCTTCAGTCTCTCTTCTTATTTCCCAATATTTCTTAGCTGCCAACTGTCAATCGATGTTCCGTTAAGAAAATTTTCCGTTAATCGATGTTCCGATAATAGGTTGTTTCGCCTATCGGTATTCTGATAATCAAAGTTCTATTGTATGCTTATCATCGTGATATAAATATTCACTTTTATAATACTTACTTCAACATATTATTCTATAAATACTAAATTCTTTTATTTTTTATACGTCATTCTTAAAATAAATACTAAAGTGTAGGATATAAAATCTCTAACTTCGAATTACAAGGCAAACATAGTGATTAATAAATAATAGATTGTGAACAGAAATGTGTTTTATAACGCGCAGATTACTTTCAAAAACATCAGCTTCGTTTCAGTAATGTAAGTTATAATTTACAATTCCACTCATCACCTTGGCAATTACATTTATTGGTTTATACATTTCATTGTCTTATATTAAGATGCAATGATGCTTGTGTAGAGTAGGTAAATAAATTTTAACAAACACTTCAATATTTAGAGTAGACGAGTAAGTCCTTTCAAATACCAAGGTACTGATAAATATTAGTCACTTAAAAGGGAATTGTTAAGACCTTACCTTTAATGTGCTATATCAAATTTATCTAGTTTACATTCCTTATCACAGTGTTAAAAATTCCACTATTTATCACCATTATTATTAATAGTAACTGTACGATGCTCGACTCGTGAACGAGACTGGTTTCAGCTCGAACTGTTAGTATCGTTGTGCTCCCGATGTGTTAATCCCGGAAGGGCGAAATTCTAGTAGTTGGTGTGGTGATGGTGAATAAGAGGTTTCTCTCGGTAAGAATATTTTTGAACTCTCTTATTTGTGGTGGTGCGTGGGTATATATTAGGTCGGTGTATGTTGTGATTGGTTGGACGTTGAAGGTGGTGCAAAAGAAGGTCTCGAAAAATGCGGAGGTGTGATTGGACATTAGGAAACTAGTGGAAGGAGAACGTGAGGGTGAAGGTGGTGTGCAAAAGTTGAAATAATTTGGGGAAAACCCGGAAAGGGGAAAGGGATAGGAAACATGACCAGGATGCGACTTGAACTGCTTTATGGTAGGGAAGGAATTTGTTAGAGGCTAGAAAGACGGCTGGAAAGGACTGTTTATTAATTCATGATGTGTTACTGGCCGGTGGGCTGCGCGACCGGACAGTAACTTTCATTTGAACTTTTTTCAGGAACTTAATTATTTCCGCCACGGAGTATTTGTCCCGCTTTGTCCGTTTTATTTCTTACCGTACTTTATTTTTCGAATGGCCCTGAGGAATGGATGTAAATCATAACAAATAATAACACGGGTTCGCTTTCATCAACTTCAATACAACACTATTTTACCTGATTCGTAGTTGTATATTCGGTAGGTAGCATTGCCCTGCAAATTCGGTCTTTATCGATTCCACAAAGGTCGTGGAGGTGCGTACTGTAGCTAGATTTGCGGTCTACCACGGGGACCGCAGTTCCATCACGATTTTTACCATGACGATTACCACACTTCGCGGTGTTTAATTATCCTTCAAAGCGGGCCAATACGCAATTATTATCTAAGTACTGTCGCTCCGTTGTTCGTGATAATTTCATCTGAAATACTCTTTGTCACATCTTTCTCGTCTCTTTAATTTATCATTTCACAATTATAGAATAGAGTCATTCTTATCAGAGAAAATTTTACTTGGCAATACTTCGTCGTAATTGCAAATCGAAACCCTTCTTTGACCACGAAAATGTCACATAGAAAATATTCTCATATAATAAAATAAAATGTAAAGTTTTCTTATGACTTTTGTAAAATGCAATACTTTGTATTTTATGGCACAGTAACAATTAATTTAGCTTGAAAATATGTTTTACATTAAAGATGAAGTTCTCATTCTTATTTTCTTGTATCATTATGTATAACGTCAAGTATTTCATCATAAATTTAATCAGAAGTAAAGACCTTAGTATTCGCTGTTCCAGGATTTGTTCGCACCGAAATAAATGTGTTGTTAAATCTAATTCAACCATAATGTTCGTACTATGAGCTGTATTATTTCTGTTCTCTAATGAAGGTACATAATAAAGTATATTTTTTAGTAGTTCAACGTCTTTTAGTGTTTTATATTTTGGAGGACTAAAAGAAAACTATTACGTGGCTTATTAATAAAACGTTAATTGCCATACGATGTTCGCCATTCTGCTTCGAGTGCTTTTTATGAAGCAACCATGATGGAGAATACTTCGGTGGAATTTAATTTAGATAAGTTACTGGTGCACGTTACACCGTTGATAATCACCGTATGTGTGGTTCGGTAAATCAGATTAAATTGAAATGGTTATGTGTGCTACGGAACTTCATAACAGAAATTCGCTTTTCTCGTTTGGACGTCGAGTTGTAAATTGAAAACGAACGTCCTTCCATCTGTAGATTCAAAGTCGGTTATAACCGAGCAATCGTGAATTAAATTAGACACACGATAAAATTGCTTTTCAGTCGAAACGTATATGCTTGGAGAAATTAAAATGAACCAACTTCTTGCATGACACGTTTAATGGACCTAAAAGGAGTTATCTAATGTTTATCCATAAAGTCTGTTATATGCTTTTAATTTAAACAGCTATGTTTTATTTAAACCTTATTCAACATGCTTATTTTGATTGGTTGAAGAGAAGATATCATTTTAAGTGTGTCAATAATAATAACAATAGCGGTAAAATTAAAAGTGCTGAGGGGATTTCATCTAATGACAAACTTTTCAAAAGAACTTAATAGTACGCAATAAAAATGTTCTATATTTGGTATTATGACACCACATAAATTCTGAGCTAGCGGATATCTATTTATATAGCTGCAGAGTAGATTTCCCAATTTGTCTCAAAACAGCGATATTTTGTATTTTAAAATCGATTCTCTTCAGTCATAAATCCATAAATGCAGTTTGGAAAAAGGAATATTTGTAAAGCTGTATTCATTGGAATGCCGTCCCTTTATTTGCAATATCAGTTTGGTGCACGAGTATCGTCTATCGTTGACCAAGCCTGGAGGTAAACGGCATTCATTCTCAGCTTCGGGAACCCTTGTAACATTCGCGAAGCCCACCCTTGTCAGGATGAAGTCGACCCTCGATACGTCCGATGAATTTATACGAGTGCTCGCCGACTCTCTTTCATGTCTCTTATTCTCTTTTCGACTTGTCTCCCTCTTCTTCGCCCTCGTCTTTATTCGCTTTCCTTCGATACAACATCTTGGTAACTCGAACGATCGAGCGTCTTTTAGTATTCCGTCTTCGTTTCAACACCGATGCTTGTTTGTCCGCTTGTCAAGAGAAATGGACAGACCGTGTTGGTTGCCACTCAGGATCTATGGAATTTCTGCTGCTAGAATCGACCAAAGCTGTTATCGAAGCACATCGCGTTGAAATCCTCGTGTAGTAGCATTTTCATTCATGGCAATAGTAATTCTATATGCGACTAATTTAGTAAAAAAATTAGGGCCACTCACTATTTTCAACATCTTTCGTGTTTGGACAATATATGGAAGTCAGGAACGCTGTCTTTCTGCCTTATTACATATCTCTGCAAGATGGGGCACCATGTCATAGAGCCAAATCCGTCAGAGAATTAGAAAATCCCCATACTCCCATGGCCAGGCAACTCTCCCGATATAAAACCAATTGAGAATGTCTGGAATTTACTTAAAACATTTGTATATATATCACCAGTCATCTCATTAGCTGATTTGAAGAAAAAAATGCTGGAGAAAACAGTGGATACACGCTGTAATCAAATCAAAGGGGAAAGCGCAAATTATTAATAGGTATGTATGTAATATGTATGTGTGTACTTCAGTAGTTAATAAATATTATTATTAAATTACGTTCAAGCCTTTAAATTTGACTAAAAATACGAAAGATGTTGAAAATCGTGAGTGGCCCTAATTTTTTGGCCAGGGGCTGAAAATTCGAAAAGTTGAATATCTCAAGATAAGTCATAATTATCTGACCACATCTCAACAACATTTTTATTCATGTGATCTATACATTCTTCTTTGTTTATTGTAGTATAGTACAGTAGTTCGTCTTCGACAGTTTCTAGATATTATATTTATTAATGAGAATAATATCCGTCCAGTCTGTCGAAAATTGTAAAATGGTATGGTTGAACGAACAATTACGAAACACCCTGTATATAATTAATTTTACATCGCTAATAATCATAAGCTTAAAAAATGGGTCGATTTTGTTTCGTTTCAGCAAAGGATCGCAAGCAAAAATACGGTTTATCAAATTTTTTCGCGCATCGTCCGTACATTGACTTTGCTAACCATTAGAACTTAATTGCCTTGAAACAGTTGACTACCGGGTAACATCACGATCCTTGTTGTTAGTCGTTAGATGTCGATCACTTTCAGTTAAACACAAGATTTCGCCAATGTCAATGTAAAAACAGAATGAATTTTTATAATACTTGAAACACGCACCTATTCGCGAGTTCTACACGTGCAATTGCTATGATTAAAGTGTTCTATCAAAATGATTTTATTGATAGTCGTATTAGTTTAAAGTGTGACAAGATTTATAAGGCAAGCAACACTGGCATTCTGTTAAGCAGATATTGACAAAAGTTTTCGATACGTTTAAATGAAACTCTAACGTATGTGGAGCTTTTACGTCCAAAAGTTGCGCGTGCCCTAAAGCCACACCGTGCATGGTTGGTTAGATATCAGATCGAAAGTTCGTGTCTCTTCTATTTTCCGTGAGAATTTTCGGCATGGATCACGGTTGCGAAATCCTCGGAGATTTCTGCGAGGTTACGGAACGGGTCTCCTCGAGCGGAAAATTCGACATGGTTGCTTGATCAGGCAGGCCATCCGTAGACGATTAGGGAAAGCTCTGCCAGATAAACTGAGGGCAATTAAGCTACTTCCTTCCTCACTTGCAGTTTCGCTCTTTTATTGTCTATGTTTAAATAAAACACTAAGAAATGAGGATGAGCTCTGACATTATTCTTTTCAGAGCCGAATACAGCAGATATAATTCCAATGATTGTCTACCAATTTTTGTAGATAACTACTTAATTTTGTACTTAATTGTTTCACACAAATAGAATTTTTTGAAAATCTTCGCCTCACTCTGGTGGGATGATATCGATTAAAATGGGCAAGAAATCTCTTCGTTGATCGGCGGTTGCAAAACAAATTTGCCAAGTGTTCGCCATTCGTGTCGATGCAAAGTTGCAGTCTTTGTATCGCTGAATCACGTGCACGTCTTATCACCTCTGAACTTATTCCAACACATTCTACTATTTCTTGTTAGACAACATTTTTGAGTGTATTAGAGTACATTTTGATGAGTTTCTCCATAAATGAGGGTTGTATCCACTTGTTCTTCAAAAGAAAACTTCATCTGGATTATCATGATGATACTTGATTCAGCAACTGACTTCCGATGTTCCACGCAATATTGTAAACTGCCACAATATTTCCATTCGTAGCTGTACGCAATGTTTTATTGGAACGTAAACATTGCGACAAAACTGTTTACATAAAAGTAAGTAGTTAGCCGAATGGGTTTATGAAACGTACCCCACACCACATTATTTTTGAGGTTTTTACTTAATATTTTCATATTAGAATCGATCATTCAACCAGATGTCAAGGCCTGGAATTACTTTATGGACACGGTAACTCTGCTCTTCAGCGAGCCGCGTGGGTGTTCAGGTACTGTGCGGAGGTGAAAAGAAGATTAACGGAAGGAACGCAGGTCTGATTGGTTTATGTCTCCATTGGCTCAATTTCTCTAACGCAATCATAGAAATCGGGCACACGTACTGACATTATTAGCCGAACACGATAACATCGACGAATCAGATCATCGCGTGACAAAAGAATTAGTATCTCCCTGGCCCCTGTGTCGTCCCTCTAGTCATCTTTCCAGCTCTGCACAGTATTCGCTTCTGCAAATTCAATAACAATAGACGTGTCATAAACCTAGAACGTGACGCAGCGGCTAGCGGTAGACACGGGGCTGCTTCCCCCTTGGGCCTGACTCCCCCAGACGACATACGCCTCCATTTCGTTAGCCTACGTGCCGACTTGGTGTGCGGAATGCTTGTGGATCTAGGAGGACTAAGGGGATGGAACAGCCGTAAATTTGCAGATCTAGTCAACGTCCATCCAGTAAAAATTAGTACAAAGAAGCGAACACGAACCAGCAAAGGATAACACAAGAAAAATTAACACCAAGTGCGTAATAAATTGTAAATATTCACTAAAGTGCGACTGGCTTGTGACATTCGGCAACAGGACAAAGTTCACAGAAATTAATGTTCACTTGAATAGCCTTGGATAAAAATAAGAAAGTTACAATAAACGAAAATGAATGTATGGAATATTATTATATTACAAGTTAGGTATACATATAATATAGACTAGTAGATAGCATTTGTTTGCATTTGTGCGAACATTCATGAGAAATATGACAACCTGGTCTTAAGACAACGAAAGAAATATCCACATGAGTAGCCTCACTTGTTTAATAACGCTTAGTTAACGCTTTGTTGTGAGATAGAAAAGAAGGATCAAGGAGAATTCTATCAATAATTCTATTATAACTTTGTATTTTTTATTTTGTTATTACCATTTCGTTAATATGGGTCGCGAAACTTCGTTAAGTATCGAAGAGATTGGAAAGATGGAAACTTTAAAAGAATTTCGAACCGCGAAATTGCTAAAAAAGATTAATAAGAGTGCTAAAGTACTTAATAATGTCTGCAAAGACTCTGAGAATTACGGGGAAAAGTACAGAGGAGGAATAAAAAGAGCTAGAACGGAAAATGAGAGAAGATTAATTTTGTGCAAAACCTCTAATGCAGCGATTTCTATCAAAAAATTAAACAAGAAGTTTGAACGACAGCGTCGATTTCAACTGTTAGATGAATAATAAAAAAAAGGTTTCGTATGTACAACGTAAAAGAATACAAAGAAAGCCTGTATTAAAGAAGAGACACGTTGAAGTTCAATTTGAATTTGTACGACTGTACATGAGTTGGATTGATCAGCTGTTTGGAGTTTAGACAGTATGCTCGTCATCTTAAACGTCCCATTAGTTTTTTTAAATTAAATGTTTAGTCGATCTCCGCGTCTAAAGTGCAAGCTTTTTATACCAAGGATACAGCATCACTAGCATTTTTAACAACCAGAACAAATGGTGAAAAATATATCGGCGTATTAGAATATCGTTTATTGACATTTACATTTATTAACATGTAAGAATAGAAAATAATTTATGTTTTCAAATGCTAACGTGCTCCCCCAATTAAAAGATAATTGACATGCGGATCACAATAATTCGAAAAATTTATGTTGAAAGCGGTCGCTATCAAAAGGTATCAGAATTAAAACTTACAATTATACCAGTGTGGAATGGGATTAAAAAAGGAGCACATTTAAACTCGTTAAGAATAGTCGGTGCTCTAAGCAATGTTAAGTTATTCTAACAATTTCGTCTTATTCTACTTCGTGTTCAATTTTTGTTTAATAAAATGTTTTCTGATTTTATACTTATAGAACGCTATGTATATGTTCATGCCATAACCAAGAGAAAGGTGATTCCTCATCAAAAAATAAGTTGAAATTGTCGAATAAAGTTTTTCGTATAAGGTTTCGTATAAGACAATCGATTTTGTAAATGTATTGCGTTGGGTGTCGTGGGTGACAAGCTATATGTATATACATTTAGTACACAGCTTGTAACGCGTGTGAACGAATACCGGTACATGTTACAAATTAATGTAACACAGCCTAGTTGAGATGATGATAAAGTACGAAAAAACTGGTGCGATGGTTCATTATAAGAGCACGGACTTGTGGTGCAGTACCTGTTACTAAAACAAAGCTTGTTGGAACCTGAGTAGAGAATCAGGCTGATGGAAATGTGAAATGTACGTTTTATATAAAATCGATGCGACCTGAAAGTGCATCTGATTGGTGAAGTTGTTAAACATTGCCGAAAATTACAAGTGGTTAATCAGTGTCGAAAACGGTGATGAAGAAAACTGTACTACTGATTGTGCTATGCGTAGTTGTAAAGCTACTGGTCGATAGGTAGCAAAACTCTAGAATAGGAAGTGACAATTTGACAAGTTGGTCGAGTGGTTAGGAGACTGATTTATGACATGGCCTACTTGTTACTCGATGAAATTAGCGGGATCTGGGCATACGGTTATTACAGATTTCTTGGTTTGTGTTGGAACGCTACATGTAGCATAGCCTCATGTACAATTTCTATCATGCAAATAATCAAATTTCTCTGATTATTTCGTTCTCTCGGGAAGTGTTCCGGAGTACCTACGTTATGTTCCATTATAATTCAGAGAACTTTTAGGTACCTTTGATACCTTTATGTAGAGCACAAGAAACTGCATCGATTGGTGCATTCAAAAACCTAGGTTTCCATTAAAAAAAAAAGTGCAGTTGCATTTTTCTGATGCACCGATGCACAAAAGTGCATAAAATTACTTGCATATTATGCACCGTCTGATACCATTTAACTTCTACTTATAACATCTTCTTCTATTCCCAACCGTTTAGGAGGTACAGCCTGTTCCAGTTGCGTGGGACACCCTGTATAGCGGCTCTTGTTACCTAAAAAGTCAGTCACAATTTGGCAACTCTAGTAGCGACAATACGAGCAGACGTTGCTATTATAGTTTACAGCACTCTAACGCTAACGATGAAATCTTCAAATCCAGCTCACACCATTTCCTATATTGAGGAAACCGAGACTCCATCGGACGATCGGTACCTCAGCGTTCCTAAATTCAGTAAAGGAAGACGTATACACGGCACCTTTACTGTTGCTTTCTATCCAAGTACAAGAAGACGTTGCCCCTGCAGTTTACAGCACTTCCACAAATTCCTATTCACCCACTCGCTTGTCCTTCCCTGATTCCTGTAATCGTCCCCTCTACTCCCTCGACTAGCCAGATAGGGCCCATTTCCGTAGCCGCGTTACGTCTCGGTGAGTGAAATAGTGTGATCTACCACTACCCCGAAGACCACGTTCCGCCCAGAGAAAAGGGTATAAGGTTACAGTACCGTCTAAATCAAAATCGTGTAAGTGGAGGATGTACTTTTACTACAAACAAATATTAATATTGTTAAAAAAACAGTGAAAATATTGCGTGAAAGTAAAATAAAACTGTATGAAAAAAGTTTGCTGCATTTTTGCAATCATGTTAAACAAAAGCTGCATAATACAAACTTGTACAAATCGAGGTGCAAATAAGTGTACATACAGGGTGGTTCACCTAACGTGAGCACCTCAATTATTTTCATTATTAGTGGACAGCTCCAAATTTCTTTTTGGTCATGGAGGATACGGTTTCAAAGGATCTCTGTACAATACTCGAACTCGTGACTCAAATGAATTTACGCGACGCAAAATTCGAACGCGAAGAGTGTCGGTGCGCTCACGATAAATTAATACCATAAGAGTGATATTACAAGAAATGATGTGAGGTGGTGAAGAAACGCTAATTATTGAACTACTCTATAGACCGTTGTATCATTGGATACTTGGTTATTTTTACAGAGCTTGTGACGTGGCGCTTAGGGTACTAGTTTCTGTGTATGGTAATGTATTTATAATGTTGGTGTGAACGGTTGAGTGTGAGGGAGATGGAAGTAGGGAATCGAAAAATGCCGGAGATATAATTGGGTGTTGGAATATTCTAATGGAAGGAGAAGTAAGGGTGAAGGAGTATTGAGAACTGGAGGGATGTGGAAAAAGCCCGGAAAGGGGAGAAGGATGGTGAAAATGACTAGGATGCGTCTTGACCTGGTTTTATGGCAAGAAGGCAATTTGTTCTGGCCTTGGAAAGGTGTTTTCTCTGCGCCTTTATAGTTTTACTGGTCTAAGGTAGTGACATTAGATTTTTTCTACATCCTGTTTTTAAATAAGTTGTCAAGGTCACGTTTAATGTTTTTATGTATAAATTTTATATATAAAAAGATGTATTATATTGTGATCGTTCAATTCGTCTCAATGCCTGTTAGTTGTAGGCAAAAAAAAAAACTGTAGGGTTATACCTAAAAAATGAAACGTGGCCTTGAAAACTTATTTTAAAAAAAGATAGAAAGAATGTAAGGTCATTACGTTGAAGATCCTTTGAAATTGTATCATTTGTAACAGAAACAATTTTGATCGGTCCACTAATAAAGAAAATAATTGAGGTGGTCACGTTAGGTGATCCAACCTGTAGACATGTAAATATGTATGTATATTTCAGGCGTATCTGGATATGTGCAATATATTTCTTTCCTTTTCTTGTGCTTATTCTCCTTCCTTTTCAACAATTCATTAAATTATGTAACTCCTAGTTTTAAATATTTTACGATAGGCGATGTATAATTATATAAATTATATTGAAGCAAGGTATAAGCTAGTGTAATAGAATCAGTTGATCCAGTATATAGAGATTTTTGCAAAATATTTGGCTAATTTTCTGGACATAACTCGAGTAGTAAACGACCGTTCAGAAAGAAATCCAGAATGTATTTTCAAGTGAAGAATTGCGACGATCGTTTGCAGATAGTAGCCGAAAGGTAGCCGCGCAAGAGATACCACGAGGAAACGGGGTGAGAATCAACGAAGTAAGAAATGACCGTGCTGGAGGCACTCGAGTTGATGTTGCGGTGAGGAATTAGGCGAGTTTATTACTAGCAAAGGAAGTTGCTCGGAGATAGTAATAGCGAGTTTCGTTATCGCGGATTTGTGCAACGAGGCGACACATACTCTCTCCCTTCTCTTCGCTATTACCGCCATCTTTTCCCCTCTACCCTGTTCCTGTGTTCAGTTGTCCCTGTCGTTGAAAGGCAAGAGATACCGAAGGAAGAATGGTGCGAGAGAGCAGCGAAATCCACGCTGAGAAAACAACTGGGATTGGAGGACGAGGTGGATAGAGAGAAACGAGCTGAGAATAATATTACGACCATCACAGGCCATAAAACTATCCTCCATCTTCCCTTGAAAATACTTCAGCATTAGACTTGCTTGAAACATATAGGGTAATAGTGTTCAAAGTGTTTGAGGAGTCCTTTCAAATGTAACAAATTTATGTTTGTGCAGTTTCAAAATAAACTGCCTTTGTCTACTGTACCCGGTATTATTATGAACGTTGCATTAGCCCAGGTTTTGACAAATAAACTCTGATAGCATGTACAAACAGTTAAAATAAAAACGAGGTTATATCAACATATTCGATCTCGCTTCTTTTTCGAAACACAGAACATCGAGTTCGAAAGCAGGGTTTTTAAAGAAAACGAAACGTTTTCACGTATAAGAATTAAAATTCATTTAGTTATAAACAATCAGTTTAAGAAATTCTAGAAATGAAAACCATTTTGTCGTACACTTGATTTGCGTTTTCTCTTTGAGACAACTACTTCTAGTATTTCTCTATCCTTTCTGAAATTTTGACAGATATTTCTTATTCTGCTAATAAATTCGTTTCTTGTTGTAATTATTTGAGAGTATTCATTCAGGTATGCGAGTGGTTCGCAATATAAGAAGAAGATAATGACGCATGTTGCATTCCACACGTAAATTCCGTCCGCGCTGAGTCGCGACTGTATCGGGGGACGTTGGCTATTGTATAACTTAATTATTCTAGCCTGGTTAGGCTGACTCTCCATTGAGTCTTGTACCAAAAATTAATGTTGACTCTCGAGCGAGTCTTATATGAAAATGAATGTTGTCTTTTGGGCGATTCTTACTTGCAATTTGCGTGATAGTTTAACTGTGTTTGACGATACATTGACGATTCGTTCGACGAAGTTGTGTTTTGAATTTTTATAAACAGTTGTTCGTTTCTGATTGGTGCTTGCTGTGTGGAGATGGAAAAATGTCGTGTGAATCAGATTGGTGTAGGTCGTGTCGGGGGTGTGTTCAGAGAGGTTCCGTCTGGGGGGCCAAATTTGTTATAAAATTCTTGATTCCTAAAAATGGAACCTTTTTATGACGGAAAAATTCTTCGGCCTTTGTTATCGTGGAGTGATAAAAAAAAGAGTGTAATATTGATCGTGTCCGTACTATATCCAAAGTTAATTTAGTAAAGTTAAGTGCATGTTAAGAAAATAAAATATTCGAATTCTCAAAAATAGGAAGTGTATCGACCGTATCGTAACCTTAGAATAATCCGTTATCCTAACGGTATCACTTATATTCTAATTGTCTTCTGTCCTTTTATACAAGTCTGCCCGTTCAGAGTCCTAATGGAAAATGTAAATAAGTGAGAAAAATGTAATGCCCAATGGGGAAGTCAAGAAATTTCGGGGGCGTTGTTGACACTATCGTTCACGCTCTCTCATATCGTTCGTGCGTCAAGTATAGATGTACATACAATGGGTCACAATGAAAATTGTCTACCACACACTTATTTTCTTAATTTTTGTTAAAAAACGCACTATATGAATATGACACTTTTGTAATGAACATAATAATATTCCGTCTGTATTGCTGCTTGCTTGCATGTAAAACGAAACCAAAAAAATATAAAGCAAAATGAATATATGTAATAACATCTATGAAACGTGGCTCACACTAAAAATCGTCCCTCTACAATATTCGGGAATTTTCCTAACTAAAATGTGTGAATTCAATTGTTTTTAATCTTTTTTCGCTTAGTAAGCATTAGGTGAGCATAGTTTTA
>NW_017100524.1:497348-507436 GCF_001263275.1 Habropoda laboriosa
GACAAATGGATGCAGGTATTTAGATATTCTAAAGAAGAATTTGAACAAAAATACCGAAAAATTAGGGATTTTAAATACATTTTACTTTTATTAAGGCAAAGATCCTAAACGCAATTGTTACAATGGTTACTATAGGGTTATCCAAATTGAGTGTCACATCTTCAAATTGAAATAAAACGCAAAGTATTTGAGATTTGTATGGTTTCTTTATTTTAACACAAAGTCTACTTTATGACATTAATTATGAAAGACAATGTCATTCAAGTGTCCTCGTCGGCTTTTTTTCATGAGCCCGATACGTTTGACCCAATTTTCCATTACATTTTTACATAACTGAAATTCACTTTCATCAATGGCGGCTGTGATATTCTTTTTCAGCTCGTCAATAGTCTTTGGATTATTAGCGTAGACTTTACTTTTCAAGAATCCCCATAGAAAAAAGTCTAATGTTAAATCACACGATCTCAGTGGCCAATTGATGCCTCCTCCTCGTGAAATTACGCGTCCATTAAACATTTCATTCAGTAGAGCAACTGTTTCCTTTGATGTGTGGCACACGAAACAGAAGACAATTGAATGATATTGCCTCTCATAATTAATGTCGTAAAGTAGACTTTGTGTTAAAATAAAAAAACCATACAAATCTCAAATATTTTGCAGTTTATTTCAATTTGAAGATGTGACACTTAATTTGGATAACCCTGTATGTAATTTCCCAAAGGTAATTGGAACACCACCTCAATCGCCGGACTTAAATGTAATCGAAAATGTGTAGTACGAATTGGAGATGACAAATAACAAATAAAGAGGAATTGAAAGAGATGTTGCTTACAATTTCAAAAAACGACTTACAAGAGAGATGCTAGGTAGTGAAAATTTCTTCTGAATAAACCAAAAAATTAGTTGAATCAATTAATAATAGGCTTAGGACAGTAAAGGAAATAGTAAAGGAAATCCTACTAAACATTAGAAATAAAACTTTTTTAATTAGCGTTTAAGTTTTTGATGTATAATTAGATGGATTATTTATATTGGGAGATTCATTTCATACATGTACATACACTACCGGCCAAAAGTTTGGAATCACCTCCCACTTTTCATCAATATTAAATCTGCTGCTAATTTTTTATAGATTTGAAGTTTATCTCAATTCTACATTTATCAATTTATCTCATATCAATTGATTCGAATGATAAAAAATTCTCAAAGTCTCTGACTTTTTTTTGGAAATTTTTGTGTAAATTGCAATACTCGGTGATTCCAAACTTTTGGCCGGTAGTGTATTTATAATGCTGTACTGTTTGGTTATGTTACGTAAAAATAAAAGTAGAGTAGTTTGATATACCCAATATGTAAATGTGTTTTACTTGTATTTAGTGTTTTATATAAACTAATACGCATTTACCCATGGTGGATGATTTTCATTGTGAGCTACTAATTGTGAGAACTAATTTAAAATCCGTTAAGGGAGTATTCTGGTTTAGAGCGTCATTTTTTACGGCCTTTTTGAGATTTGTTTACAAAGAAATCATAAGGCTTTTTACTATCGATTTTATGCACACAAATTTATCCATGTTTTAAGAGTATTCGCTATTCTTTTTAAGTGAAAATAATCAAAATTGACTCAATCATAAGTTATTTAGTACGGTCTCTTTAAAGAAGTGTCCCACTGGCTGACATGATTTTGGTCATTCTATTTATCCGAAATAAAAAAGCCAAAAAGATACTTGATTAAAATGAATGTGGTTATGGTCGAAACCAAGATAAAAAAAAAATAAAAAATTAAGAATATGGGGGCACTTTGAAGTTTAAATGCCAATTTTTGCCACCTTTTTTCGCGTTTTGTAGGCAACAGAAATAAGAAAAAGTAGGCATTTTTTGGTTTCCGTAGTTTCTGTGATGACGGCACATCTACTGAACGTACATACAAAATTTGGAGTCAACCAGAACTTCAGCTATTAGGTCAGCTAGTTAAAAAAGTACGGTTTCAAGAAAATCGCATTTAAAGTTTTTCGTACCAGTTAACTGTATACCGTTACACCAGTAAACTCTGCGATCGTTTGTAAAAGACTAATTTCTCCTGGCGGTAAGCTAACATCGTCAGTTGAAAAATAATCTTCCTTCGCGACCGTGCCAACCGAAAAGAAATGAATGTATTGTTCTAATTAAAACCTAAGACGACATAAACTTACCATTACGGTGCATTGTACATACGTTGCGCACCGTGCGCGGTCTTCTTTAAATATCTATAACTTCGTTACTTTTACGAATTCAGGCAAATTCTTCTGCCAATATAATTTCAAAAACCTATACTTTCAGAAAATGTAAAAAAAGAATCGATTTCTTAAAATGTCTAGACTGCAATATCCCCTTATGTTCAAGTCGTCCATTGTTGTCCACGTCCTCATTAGTGCGAAGAATAAGATTACGATACGTCAACTGCTACTGAGCAGGAGAGGCCAAGCGCTTAAAATATTAATTAAGTTGTTACGGTCACATCTTTAAGCTTACGCTATGTCGATTTGTTTGCCAAGGATTTTGTATTTTCTCAAGAACTTGGGTCTTACTGCAAGACGAAAACAACTTTCTCTTGAAATATTGCCCAGCCAGATCACCCTCAACGGCAACTGACTTATCGTAAGCCCACATACAGTAAAAAGAGGGACCTAGGATTTATGGGCCGGTTTCCCGGACAAGGGACACTTTGTGCGACGTTCTGCAGGTCTTGTTTACCGGACGAAATACTTGTGTTGTTGGCGTTGCATAATTGGGAAACCGCCTCAGTTCTTAATTGGACAGTTCTAGGTCCCATTTTTCTGTATTTCCTTCCGTAATGCAACTTGGAGGGAGTATTTTCCGGAGGATAGAGGAAACGTGTCTCCAACACGCGGACGAAAAGCTTTCCTTGTTTCTGCAAAAATCGTAGCGGAAAGCTTTGCATGTCTTTACAAGCGCAACCAGATGCACTTTTTATTAGACACTTTGTTAAGTTGAACCACGCGTATTTTTCAATTAGATCAATTCTCCATTATGCGGCATATAAAATGTGTAAAGTAAGATAATAAGAAACTCAATACATCCCAAGATATTTTTTTTTTGGAAAACTATAACTAGTATTCAAACATTTCACCTCTGCATTCTAAATATTTTCTATTAAATCTATCGCCTCTTCCATTCATCCGTTACAATTCACCTTCGAATTTTGCGAGATTGTAAGACTCGTTTACACAAGCTGCAGCAATTTTTAGAATGACGTATTTGTTTCAAAATAATAAGAACAAATCTGTGTGGGTAGATTATTGTCCGCGGTATTTAATTAACAAATAAATATATTTATTTTGATTCTGTTGATCACACAAAACTTTTAACTGTTTAAATGTGTGGTTTTCCAAATGACTGACTTATCTTGTATGTTTCACAGCTTCCTTCTTTTTTTAAACTAACGTATGTAACCGAGAATCTTATTTTATATTAAATTTTACGATTTGAGAGCCAACAAAATTCACGAATACAAAGCTCGCACCATCTAGGACCGTCCTCCACGGTCCGCCAGCATACCGACCACCCTGGAATTTCCGAGTTGGCAGACTGGTGGCATGGCGTCGCGTCATGACCGAGGAACCGGACCCAAGGGGGGATCGATCCTAACGGGACTCAAACGCTTCGATGCCACGGAGTGGCTTTACGAGACGTCAATCGCTATCGACAATTGAGGGTTAATGAATGGGCACCAGAAAGGCGTATGACCTGCAGAAGCATGAAATTTGGCGACCACAAAACACTTTCCAGACCTTGACCTTTGGACAAAGAAAATTAAATAAATAAATCAAGGTCTTTAGAAAAAAGCAGTCAAAAATAGCCTAGATCCGTGTCATAAAACAAAAACCTTAGTATGCCGTCTTTTTTGAGAAAAAGAGTTTATGATGTGATTATTGTCTTATTCATTATCGAAGATCCCTCGTTTAACAGCATAGCGTCGGAATAACATCGTTCAATTGTCCACGCATCGATGCAGTTTGCCACATAAATACCTGATGTATAGGTCGACCACACAAAATTGAAGCTTCTGGGAGTAGTTAGGGTCAGAAAGTGAGAGATGGAGGAGAACTTCTGATGTCTTCGCTGATAGTCAATGAATCACGATAGAACAAGGCTATCACACTTACTCTTCTATGAATAACGATAGCCGACCATCAGCCTCGCGTGAATACATAATCGGTAATAGATGAGCGCAGAAAACTATGTTTAGCATTCATGAATAACAAAAAATTTTTAGTTTTCACTTTTCTAAATCTGAGAAAGTATTAATACATCTCCTGACATTTTCTTTACAATATCGAAATTAACGTCCCAGGTACTGTTAAATATTTGTCTTGCGTGCAAAATAGCAATCGGAAGCCAAGACGTCTTTTGCAAGCACATAGCATGTTAAAAATCGCTAGTTAAAAAACATTTGTTTATCTATACCAGAACTTCCCCTTGACCGAAGACAGTGTAGGACAGTGTAGTGATTATATGTATTTAAAATATTGTATGTATCTACATATGGGTTACTGATTATGAAAATGGTCTACGTCAAAAATTTATAAAGTTAAATTTATCATTTATTTTGTGTTGCGTCGATTGACATTACATTAATATGGATTCATTTCTGCAAAATAGTCCAAGATAGAACTGTTAAACAGAATTCAGTAATACACTTAAGGTAAAAAGTCTGAATATCTTGAAATGAATAATATATGATTCGAGTTTATAGATGATTTCATAATTACTGATACATATACATAGTAATGTGAATATGTTGATGTTTGCCTGATGCCGTTCGTGTGCAATGCCATCATGTGGGCGATAGCTTTAATTCTTTCTTTTTGTATGTTTGTATCTTTCATTAGAACAGCGCTATAGTTCGGTTTCGTTACTAGAATGATTTTGTATGTGTTAAAGCTATTCGTAGCAATATGTATGAAATAAAAATGAAATAAAATCAAAAACATCCTTGTTCAATACGAAATTGTGCGCAATAAATTACAAATTCGTGAACTCCCATTAATCTCAACTAAGCGTTCAATATTCGAAAAATATGGAATAATTTTTTCATTCATATTGAAAATATAAAAATGTGATAAACCAGAGAATTTGGTATAAAATAATACGTAAACGATCACTTAGGGGAGACCGGGGTCAAAAGTAACATTGTAATTAATTCAAAATCTATTATAGCCATTATCGAAAATTTTGGTTATATGATGCAAAGTTACAATTGAAGTACACACATCCATGTCCTAACAATGTAGATACGCAATTAATATGTATAATAAACAAAATGACTTTTCGACACTCTAAAGTAACTTCTTAATGGTTTAAAATTGCGATATAAATATTCCTTGTGCAAGTAAATGCTTTTTCCTTCTTCTAATTTTTAATTTGCCCCTTTTGAATGTAATAGTGGTCGTTACTTAACACTTGTAAGCGTCTCGTTAGTGAAAATTTGTAATTTAGGTCCAAAAGCATAGTCGGGGACGATTGTCATATCAGTAGTCGGGATCCAAAGTAACGTTACAATCGACTCCAGTTGATGCAACCGTCAACATTTCCTGGCTTGTGGACACCCAATAATGAAACTCGAGACGCTTCGATACAAGATGAACAAAGAAATCACGAAGAGTTCACATTAGAACTAGTAAAACCTTTTCATAAAGCTTCACGTCGAAAAGACTTAAATAGAGGTAGAAAGAAAAGAAAATTGACCATCTATACCACACTTGTGAAAAAGGAAAAAATAGAGCAGAATATGAAGAAAAACAGAGGAAAACAGTGAACAGAAATAATCCGAATTTGAAAGGAAAAAATTGTAAAAACAACGAAAGCAAGAACAGGAATGATCAATGTAATGATGAAGAAGATGAGTATTATTGCCTTGTATGCCTCGATTCATACAGTTCCAGCATGCCAAATGAAAAATGGGTGCAGTGCATAGAGTGTAACGATTGAGCACATGAAGAATGCACTAAACAACATGATTTATACGGTTGCCATAATTGTGAAACCGAATAATCTGTAATTAAATAAAAATATTGTAATTTTTTAAAGAATTTGGTTTATATTTAGTTTTTGTTTGTATGAACACAATTATTTTACTTCTCTTCTTTTACTGTTACAATTTAGTTTAATAAATATTTTAATTAAAAAAAAAAATTGTGGTAGGTACTATCGATTCCATGCCGTGTTATAACCGCCCCGGGGTACGGGATAATGGTAATACTTTCGCCGGTCTCTATTTTTTATTGATAACTTGGGTATTACTTGTCATAAAGCGAAACTGCTGTGACTCAATGTCAGATAGCTATGTAGAGTTTAGTATACTAATTTTTGTTGTAAATGTAATACTTTTTGCGTAATTGTAGTTCAAAGTCTGTTAGGGATTGGGTTTACGACATGGACGCCTGTTTACGCTATTTTTTAATGAGCCCCTTTTTTTTCTTCCCGTTAATTAATTTTTCTTTCAAATTTGCCACGAAGCCCAGAAAGCGTTTTATGGCTGCAGAAAAATAAATTTTCTGCGGGCCACATACCTTCCCGGTGCCCACTCGTGAACATTCAATAGACATTGACATGTCATAAAACCTTTCGCGTCTCCCTGACCGCCCAAAGTCCCGTTACGCGCGGGCTACCCTTGGGCCTCACTCCCCCGCCAACTTGGAAATTCCAGGGTGGGCGGCATGCTCGCGGGCCAGGGAGGACCGTCCAAGAGGGTAGACCCGTCCTGATTGGCGGAGACCACGACCATACCCATACACTTTTTTATATAAATAAGCGCACCAACGCGGCGCACAGATCAGATCAAAAAGGGAAAATAGACAAGTAGCACGTAACGAACACACACCACATAAAGCTGTCACTCTTCAACATAAAGCCTTTGTCTTACAACATATTAAAGTACGTGCAAATTCTAAGTCACCACGACTTCACACCAACAGCCAACTCACACCAAGAACCACCGACAATCCTGCGCCACCTCGAGTATACCGCTTGTTCGAAGCGCACGACGCAACAAAGTCAAATTGCTACCTTTAACCCCGGTTTCCCCTAGACATGGTAATCTTACGTTGAATATAATTCCACTGTTAAAGCTGTTACTTTTACTATCCACAAAAAGATTCTTTTCTTATGTTTAAGAGTGTTTGTCAATTGTTTTCATTCGTTTGCAAACAATTTAAATACGATAAATTCGCTGCACGTATGTACATATGTATGTTACAATCAATCATTTGTATGTCCGTAAATAGCATATTCGCAGTTCTCCAACTCGCTAAAAATAAGGTGACTTTTGTGAATTTATTCATCACAAACTATCGAATAGATCTTTTCTAAACTTTTAGGATATTTTATTCAACATATAAAAAAGAAGAAAATATTGTTTTTAGTGTAAAATAATTCAATTATTATAAACTATAGAAGTATTTTGTCGCGGCCTCAGCGTCGACGTAATGTGCAGTTTATTGTCCGTTAAACTCATCTAAAACAAAAAATTCATAGTTTTCTATTCTTTATAAAATTACGATCTGGATGATCGTAAATTTCTAGAAAAAGATGCAAAATCGAGGAAATGGCTGTACTTTGAAGAAAAAGCTGTGATTTTGACGAAAAATTTTCGTCTTAATCATGCATTAAAAGTAATTAAAAATAATAATATCATTAAAATTATACGTTCATCCCGAGCGGAATTTATTTATCTACATACTTGCACAGGGACAAGTCAATTGATTAAATATTTTTTGAGTTATGCTGCACGTTAATTTGAAAAAAGTCGTTTCGAGAAAAATGCGTGTGAAGTTTTAGGTATTGAAAAGTAAGAATTCTTAGAAACTTACACTATTCCAGACACATTTAGCAAACATTCTACTTCCTCGAAAAATTCTTGTTGTTTGAGCCTTCATAGTTCTATTTAAGCTGCGGTGTTTCTGCCTTCTCAGCTCGTGAATTTGTATTCCTGTCCAAAATTGAATTTTAATTACGCCATTTCTTCAGCGGTGTTAACATTTCTTCTTATTGTTAAGTCGTAATAATTTGACAGTTTTTTTTTTATAAGGACATATGTTAACTTACCGTACCTCCAAGTTTTTTTATTTTTTTTTTTTTATATTCTGAAACCGAGTACCCACTTATTTTTCAACGTGACTAGCACATTCACTTCTCACACTTGAAAGTCGTAGCCATAAGAATTCAAAACTAAAATCACCATTTACGTTTTCGTACGTAACTGGTGTACGCGTGACATATTACACGGACATATTTTTCAGACGTATTACTATTGATGTAAGCAAAAAAAGAAAAAAAAATTTTTCGACTTGTTACACGAATCTCTCTCCTTAAACAACATATTTTATTCTTCATAATCATGCTAAATAATAGTCTTATCTTATAGATCGAATTGTAATAATTTGTATTTCTTTTGTTCTTCTAGGTAAGTAGAGCAGGCTGTTGTTCGGTGAGCCTTCTTTCCCTGAAGCTTTCATCCATTACTTACGTAAATAATTGTTGGACTGTTGGATATTATCTGTAAGTACACCAATTGAAATTAGTAACTGGAATTCATTGTGCTAGACTTTTTTTACGCCTTTCTCTGATGTGTGATTCAATCTTAGTACTCAGGGGGTATTCGAGTTTAGATGGCCAATTTCAGCCGATTTCATGATTTCTTTTCTAGGTGATAAAAAGAGTTACAATATTGGTACTTTGTACATACCTTTATTCATCTTGTGGCTGTTTAAAGTCATTAACAAAGTAGCGTGCAAACATCCTTGCTGACTTGTCCCAAGCTCGATAGCTTTTCTGTTGGCTAAAAAAAAATTGAATCAAGCGTTTCTTTAATCTTCATGAGCGTCGCTATCGCTCCTACCACGATCATAAAAATGGCAGTCGGTTAAAGTCAAAAATACGTTTTTTCCTGTGGTTTTCGTAACTTTTAGGTGCCAAGAAAGTTTTGAAAATATTGACTTGGTTTTGGTAGAGACGATAGCGACAGATGTTCTGAATATGCAGTATAAAGGGGAAAGTAATTAGACCAATATTTTCCGAGAAAACCATTAAATAGTGCTAGAAAACGTGGTTTTGAGAAAACCGCGTTTAAAAATTTTCGAAGATTTATCATCCGTTTTCAGTGGTAATATTTACAGGTAGTTTCTAAATGGTCCGAAAGCAAGCTAACTTCACAAGCTTATCACACTTGATTGTGTATTATAAAGTCGAGTGTCGCGGAAAGTACAACATGTGTGGTCGATTTGTTAAAAACTTTTTCATGTTGATTTCCTCGCTCTTTTATAGTATTTTATAGCAGATAGGTGTTAACTTATTTCGCAAATCAGTGGCTGTCCCCATTCTCTGAGGCAGTTCCTCTAGGCCCGTGTTCCTCTGCCCACCAAGCTGATTCACGATCTAAGGATAACGAGGTGGAGGTGTAGGTTATTTTATTGTTTCCACTATTTCTTTTCAGTCATGTAATTTGAATGATAATGTAATAAAATATTTATTTAATCGATTAACTGTATTACATTTCGAATATTTACGTCAGAATTTAAGAATACTTTTTGATGATGTAATAAAATAATTGGTTGTAATTTAATGTCATGTTAAATTTGAAGGCAGTTATTTTGATAAAATATTAGTCAAATTTGTTTTATTATACTTCAGTTGAAAGTGCAATAAAGTAAACAATAAGGGTTTAATGTTAATAGACAGTATAACTAGTAGAAGCTAAGATAAATACTAACTGTGATTATAAACTCGAGTAATTTACTTGCAGTAAGATAACAAAAGCTGCTACCCATGAATAAAAGTTAAATTTTGAACGGAACAGAAAATATAGGCTGTTTAGTGCTAAACGTTTACGAGAAAATTCTGATGGAAATTGTACGAAAGTTGATTCTGTTATTTTCGAAATTGTGCCAAGTGCAAACATTATCTCTTGACCCTCGAACAGTTCGTGGTAATTGGCAACATCCAAGGATGCATGCCACCCCCGATCGAGCGCTGCCTATGCTGGGGTTTCAACATAATGATCGAGAGGCACACAAACTGTAGTAGACAGC
>NW_017100524.1:507460-527509 GCF_001263275.1 Habropoda laboriosa
TATTTGCAGCAGCTACGTATTTCCCATGTGACTTGTATGCATTCAGGGAATAGGTCACCCTACAAATTGTCGATCGTGTTACTCACGAATGTCTGAGAAGAACCGATTTTAGGAATTACTTTATTCATTCTAGCTGTAAACAATAAGCAAATTATTAAAAAAATGATTTCCTTATTTTTTTTTACAAACAAATCATTATGCGATGTTATTGAATTTTTCATTTTCACATTTTGTTTTCACCCGCGTCTGCGACGAGACTCGCGCTGTCGGACCGTGGTCTCGTGGAAGTCGTAAGTTTCCACGTGGTTTTTACCGCGCCGCGGATTAGGCGATTTCCTGGCGAATTGTTTGAAAGGCCAGGATGATTGTGTTGGACTGAGTTAACT
Organism: Habropoda laboriosa; assembly: GCF_001263275.1. Taxonomy (NCBI): domain Eukaryota; kingdom Metazoa; phylum Arthropoda; class Insecta; order Hymenoptera; family Apidae; genus Habropoda; species Habropoda laboriosa. The sequence goes on from NW_017100524.1 coordinate 507,847, forward strand.
TTTAAATTAACTATATATATTTACTTGTATTACAAAGATTAACAATGAAAGTGATTGACGCGAGACTGGATGGTATGTGTTCTAGATACTCCTGTTGAGTATCTTCTGTTTATTCGTAGTGGACTCTTCTCTTTGGTGTTTGGAATTAGACTCCCCTCTCCAGGTTTTTCCATAAGGAGGAAAACTCTGAAGAGGTGACCTTTTCGCCTATTGGCTATTGGTGCTAGCCAATTATATGTATAAGTAGAATATACCACGCAGACGAACTATAAGTGTAGCTTAATGATATCATCCCCTTTAAGCCAGAGGCATGAATGTGCGTTGCGGCCAATTGTGGAAATTCAGAAATGAATACGAAAAGTAAGGAAATAATTCTGGATATCGATATCTTTGAAATTTTCTTTCTTTTTTTTACTTTTTTGAAATACTTTTTTATTTTCTTGTCCTCATTTTGAATTATGAATCACATTTATAGTTCCTAGTATAATGACAATAGAAGGAAATTACACTTTGGGAAATAGATTAAGGGGAGAAGTCCCTATAAATCGACCAGAAAATTCGAAAAAATGTTTTTTGCGTAAATCGCTTCTAAAACATTTCAAAAATATATTTTCAAAATTATAGACCAAAATTCAACTCTGTATCGATACTGCAGCCTGTTGAATCAACGTGCTCCCGATCGCGAAGCACACTAACTGTACGCGTTCACAACGTTCGTCTAGTCTCTTTACGCGTTTTTCTCGAAACCATGTTTTTAAAATTAGCGTCAGGAATAACTTCAAAACTATTTGACCAATCAGCTTCAAATTTTACACACTTTTAGTTTATAAGATTCCTTAAAACATGAACCTAAAGGTTTAACCAAATTATTAATTTTAACCACTTTTTTTAACAAATAAAGCGCAAATTTTTTGCGAAAATCACACCAAAGTGCCGCCATTTTTAAAATATGCAATTTTTTGGCACCATTTTAGGTTCATATTCTTACAATTGTCAAATACGTTGAAAAAAAAATTTGTTGGTCTCTTTCGGATAACTACCAGGGATGCTACAACTGACGCCGTTTAGCACCTCGAAAAAAAACCTATTTACAATACTGCTCTATTTCTTTTGTATTTATCATAATTTTACTGACATAAAAATTTTTTTTGCTTGTTATAATATTAAATAAAGTACCCTTAAAGTTCCGACAGTATTAGCGCATTGATTTCTTTGCAAAATATTCCTAAAGGTTGATAGGAAACTAAGCCATTTATAGGGACTTCTCCCCTTAAGGAAAATGACTTTTATTTTTGACATTTATATGCATATAACGGGTAAAAAATGAATCATTTAAAAAGGTGAGAAATTAATTATCATAATTATCAGAATCTTTGTCAGCGTCGGGTTCTGGAAGTGCGCCCCATACATATTCATTACTTTTCAATCCTTTATGGATGATGTTCCTTTGAAATAATTTGATTGCTATACATTTTGTGTAAATCTTTTAACTTTCGAATTGATATAGGGAGCGATGACTGACGGACAACGACCTTTTTTTCTCCGAATTCTTATTTCTGTAAATGTCAATTGACTAACACTTTTCGTACAAAGTACTTTGGAAGGTACATCTTTTTCATAGCGAAGCCAGCGGACATTTGAGGGTTAACATTAAAGTTTAAAACATGATCATGTAGCATTGCTGAAATCTATAGAAATATTGACGCTTCTCACTCTATCACATTCACTAAGTGATTGTTTTTTTATACCAAACTCATGTGCACATATATCACATTCGTGGTTCTGACGTAGCCAAATGCTAAAACAGCGCACATTCGTGAAACAAGCTTAGATTATAACATCGTTCTTATGCAAGATATATATTTGCTATTTTTACACAAAATCAAAAGTAAAAAAAGGCATTCAATATACACCTCAACAATTTGTTTGTGCAAAAACAGTCGGTCTTCAAGTGGCCTTCTATTTAACCCTTTCGTTACTATTAGCGCCTATAGGCGTTTTGAAAATTTGCGCGCACTATATTGTTGGAGCCTTTTTGTGCACTTTCACCTCAATTTAATACTTAATTTTATTCTTCACATACTTCCATCTTAATCTGATAAACCGAATTTTAAAACAATACGGCCAATATAACAAATTTTGCAGTCATGGTTAAAAATTGACCCTCAGTCGTCCACGTTACGCGTTAAAATCTGCCGTAGCGAAAGGGTTAATCATAGCATTACTAATTAATATACGTAGATATGTATATCGACGTCGGAGTAGGAAGAAAGATGCAAAATGGGGAAGCAAACGAGGGGAAACGATTGCTAGTGTTAAACAGATGAAACACAAAAAGTACAGCAGGCTGTACGTTACATGCTATGTTCGATCAGTCATGAGAGCTACAGCGTCTAATTAAGCTCGCGTTAAAATCCCAACAGTAATCAGGTCGATGAGTCATTTGTCAGCGTAGCTCCGAATGGGAATTGGGCAATTTGATTATATCCTCGTACTCCTCTCTTATTCGATTGCATCACGAACATGGCTGCTATTAACTTTGCGCTTCCAACGGAGCAGAATCCAACCGTATTCAATATACCGAAGATGATTTCTACTTAACAGAAATTCAATTGAACAAATATTCGCATCAGATTTAATATCAAAATGTTACTTTAACTGTAAATTCTTCAAATTCAATTGTCGTGTTTAATTTGCATTTGCTATAAATTTTATAACAACAAGAACGTAATTTGATGTATTAATAAATTATTCAATAAAATTCTTCTGTTAAATTCGGTAAAAAAAATTCTTTATAGGGGATGTATATCCAAAACGACTTTTCGCAAAAGTAAAATGCAGAATTTTAAGTTTGACAACGATGCAAACAATATCTTCTGTTTACGAGGTTCTTATACCTTATTTAAAGAGTCTTATTAATGTGTACAAATGTTTATGAAAGAATAATTAAAAGCTAGCTAATTTTTATCCGATTAAAGTTCTATAGAACGATAAAACTAAATATATATGTAAAACAATTTATGACTCAAACCTAGTATATACTTTAATACGTTAGGTGTAGTACTATTCCACGTAATCTTATTTATCGAATTTAGAACAGTGTCTTTTATCGAGTATATGTTAAGCTGCGCAAACTTCAACCGTGTAGAAAAATACAGATCACTATAAAATATGTAACAAAAAATGTAGCGACAGCTTTTACCTTTTATAAATTAGACAATGCATTTACATTAAAATGTGTTCCGCGGACCACCCGCGGAATATTCTTAGAAACCCGCCGGTTTTATATTTCACCCGGGTTAAGCATTCGTTCGATAGCGGCTAGCAATCTGGACAAAGGAAGAAATCATCCGGCGTGCAGATTGCTAGTACGTTTCATGACATACAAGTTAGAAAGCTGTTTTTGAGAATGTCTCTTTATTCGTTAATCCCTTAAGGAATAGTTTCTTTGCCTAAACGTCGTTTACGACCTCAACAGCTAATTGTACGTGTCATACAACGTGAGTTTCTAAAGGGCTCCAGGACAGAGGCCCGGCAGCCCCTACCTGGACATGCCGCGAGTCCCAGGCCTGGTGGAAATTTCCGTTATGGTTTCAAACGTTTAAACATTTGCTGACCTCCACCCCCTCTTGTCATCGCCTAGTCCACACGGAGCGTACTGCGGACACACGGCTAGGTCGATGGCAATTAAGGAAAAATTTTTTCAAAAATTTATACAAATGTCGGAATGACGGCTAAAAACCATTTCTCTAAGCCTTATAAAAACAGCAGTGCAAAGTGAAAGTTTTTTGACAGCTATCGAGAACCGAGAAGTCACGCGTACGCATTTGTTCGCTCGCGCGGGTGCATCTCTGTTCGGCCGTCCCTGAGCGCGGGCTCTACGCGCGCTGTAATTGGCCAGTGTTTTTCGTTAATAATTCAAAAACGAAGCTTCAAACTGGATTTTGGAAAAGGAAAAGGTTGTTCAGAGTCACCTCAGCTACCCCCCATTTCCGGGTGTTCGAGGAGTTACGGGACACCCTGTAGAATAATCGATGATAAAACAATGTATCGTAAAATATTTTGTAACTTATGGTGTACATACATCTGTAAGTATAAGTTGGCAATTACTTCTCAAAAAGGAAATTTTACTGCCTCTCAGAATTTTTGCGTCATTAAAACTATGTTACATTATCGACGACGGACGGCCTTCCTATTTCCACAATGCTTTAAAAAGTCGTTCGCAGACACAATAAACGTTAACCATTTGATAAAGGTTCAAGTTCTAGCTTTATGTCACGGACGCCCATCTACACTATTTTGCAGTGTTTCTTCTAAAAACTCTTGTTTATTGAATTCTCTTTTAACCAGATGCCTAGGCCTAGAAAGTGTTTCACAAGTACAGAACTCTGCGTTTCTACAGTCCACGCGTATCGTAAAACCACGAAGTGACATATAAGTATCTGAGTCCCGTTAGAACTGATCACCCTTTGAACTGATTCCCCCACCAGGACGCCGTACCACTCTACCAACTTACTAGTCCATCGAGAACTGTCCAAGGGGTACGAACTATTCTAATTCGTCAATTTCGTCAGCATCCACACTGCACAATTTAGGGTAAATAAGACGAATCTGTTCTCACAAGGGTTGTTAAAAGTCAATCATTACAAGTCAGTCACTCTGTTGGTACACATCGAAACACACACATGTAAAGCAACACGTCTGTAATAAACTTTATAGGTGATCCGCAACAAGAGAATTTCAATCAACCACCTTCAGCATCATTCCAACTCTCTTCAACGAACTTGAATATCACTCGTTCAAATCCAAGACACAACAAGCATCTTCGCATCAAAATTTATCGGGGGATATTGTCTGTGTGCTCCATTCTACGTTAATCAATAAATATTTTTTATTATATATTTCTTGATTTTATTTATTATAAACAATATCACTCACACGATATGTTCTATAAATATAACATAAATAACCTGAAAATCAAGTTAAGTTAAACAGGAAAATGTTATTCTATGTTTAGATTAATTTGTTTATTTACAATCATCTCCTTTCCAATCGTATCATCAGTTAAAAAACGTCCGGTACATGTATATTTCTAATTTTTTATAATCGTTTGATTTATCAGTATTGTTAGCTCCCACGCAGTTCGTGAATCAGTTTATTTGGGAGATATTATATGTATAGTATATTGAAACTTACAGTAATGACTAGTAATCAAGATAAATTTGAATTATTAAGTTGTACAAAATACAAAGTCCAATGTTGAAAGTTCAATGTTCACAGTTCTAGATTTATATAGACTAATTATCCGTGATATGCAGGATGGCTTAGCTAAATAGGATCACCTAAATATCTGCTATATTTGTTGTTGCATGAAAAAATTTCCTAGGATAAAGTTACATTATTTTAAGGGGCACATGTAATCATGGAAACGGTTTTTTCTCAAGGTAATTTTTTTACGAAATTTCAAGGTTATCGCTATTTTTTTAAACGAAACCCTAAATTTTGTTCAATATCCTTGTAGAGAGTGAAAAGGCAAATTCAACGACCTTGATAACCATACCATTCCTTTCATTCAATTTCGAGATATTTGCATTCAAATATAATTAAAATTTCCTAAATATTTACTCAAGAAGTTCGAGTCACACATTCGTATTCGAACGTAAACATGATCGTTGGCCACCATGTTGTTCAACGTGTGCAACGACAGTGTTCCGCGGCATACCCGCGGGATCTTGGCTTTCTCTTTGTCATGATTTTGACCGTATTGAATAGCACGGGTGGCTAGCAATTTGTACAAGGGACAACCTCCGAAGTGCAAATTGCAAGCACATTTATGACACGCAAGCCAGTAGAGTCACTTTTGAGAGTCGATTTATTTTTATCCTGCAATTGTATTTTTTCGAGTTTCTTCGTCCTCAACGACTAATTGCATGTGCCATAAACGTGAATTTCCAAAGGGTCATCGAGACCGGGCCCAGTGACCGTCGACCAGGTCAGGCCGCAGGATCCAAGCCTGACGGAAATTCCATCACGTTGCTAAATTTCCCACATAACGTCTTCCACCTCCCCTGACACCACCTCTCCAGCCCGGAATAGGTGGATGTCGGTGGATCTATCACCTGATTGACAAAAAATACTTACCAATCAGGTGATAAGACCGGCACACGAATTTCCTTCGACTCGGAAATTCGTGAGAGAGTCAGTTCACCACCAGACATCAAAGAGAAACATCATAATCTCCAGTTCAACGCACATCATCCACACCACTAATCCGTCATTCAACTGCTTCATTAAAATAGTATACTACGAATTATTTCATTCACGTTTAAACTTCATTATCACACCCCTAATATCCTTATAACCTTAAACGGTCGTAAGGACATACGCGAGTATAGACAGACGCATATTCTCGTCAGAAACAGACAGTGTTAAACAGGATATTCAAGGGACGTTGGATCGGACGATGAGGAACTGTGGAGTGGCCAGCTCGTTCTCCTGACCTTACCCCATTAGATTTTTATCTATGGCAGTGGTTCTCAAACTTTTTTGTCTGGCGGCTCACTGAAATCATTAAACAAAATTTATGGCACCCCTATTATTATTATTATTATTATTATTTGCTTTTTACAGTTAGTAAAGATATGAAGGATGAGACGTATTTGAAAAAAATAAAAGTTATTTAAAGTAAGTTAGTTTATTTCCAAACATCACAAAAACATATGTACAAAGAAAAGTTTTGATAAAGTATAAATATTTGGCTTTTTATATATAAACAATTCAAAATTTCGCGACACCCTTGTGGCGTACTTGCGGCACCCAGCTTTAGAACCACTGATCTATGGGGTAAAGTAAAAGGTATAGTTTATCGTGAGAAACCAACAAGATAATATGAAGGAGAGAATTGCAGCTGCATGTGCATCCATAACATCGCAGGAAATAGAAAAAGTGTAGGAAGGATTGATCATAAGATTCCAATTATGCATAGCAGCAAATGGCTGTCATTTTGAGCATCTCTAACCATTGGAATTCACAATAAGTTGTAAAAGTATCTTCTGTTACCGCTTCCAATAACACTTACGATTGGATACGAATGTGTGAATTAGTGTACCGCGTGAATCCTTAGGAAATTTTAAGTACCTTCAGACCTAATTGAATGATGGGAATGGTATAGTTATTAAGGTCGTTGAATTTGTTTTTTCATTCTCTACAAGGATATTGAAAAAAATATGTAGGGTTTCATTTAAAAAAGTAGCGATAACCATGAAATCTCCTAAAAAAATACAACATTCTTTCATATTATTACAAGTAACAGAAATATTTAAGGTGGATAAAGTTATTGCCCCACTCTGTATATTTTGATGTTAATACTAATTTTTATGATCAGAATAATTAAGTATAAATAAGTATAAATTTCATATATTGAAAAATATCTGTTCTTTACTTCTTTGTGTATCTGAAGCAATTTTTTCCAGTTTCCAGTAACCGGAATTCCTTTACCAGAGTTTGCTTTATTTGTATATACTTTTAATGAGATTCACTATTCCTGTACTTTCATTGTTATTAACAGTTACCCTATATTATAACGTCCAAAGAGTAAAATTCAGGGAAATCCGTTTTGAAGCAAATTGTATTCTGTTTGAATAGGAGATGCACAAATCCGAGACAAAAATTTTTCACGTGTGATTCGTCGGGAGGATTCTTTTTCTGAATATGTATACGCAATATCATACCTTTTATACATTACTGATTCTGTGGAATGTCTGATTTTAATCATGCATTGTGGGCATGACTGAAATTATGTTTATTATTCAAATAAATTCTTCAAGCAGATATGAATATTTATTTCACGAAAAATATGTTACGATTAATCTAATTGAAAACTTTAGATTTATTTCGAACTTATCGTAAGAGACTTTAAAGCAAGTAATTTACATAGAATTCTAAAAATTCAATTTCAATTTCTTAAATTCTTCTAATTTTTATAATTTCGTTTTTGTAGAGTACATTTCACATGTTTAGAGTTAATTTTCAAGCGATTTCTCTTATAATAATTTTTCTACAAAATTACGTACACTACTATTCTTAAACTAAAATTTATTAGGATGCGTACTCTCCTATTTCGCGATTAGTTTTTACGCGTCTCTCACACGCCAAATTGATATTGTATGAGGTGTTTGGGTATCGTTCTTGACTCTATTTAGTTTGACTCTCGAGTGAATTTAGTTTCAGTCTCTTGTGAATCTTATATGTATCAAGAATTAGAAAATGGACGGTGACACTATTGGCGAATCGTTGAGCTTTCAGACGCTCAGAGTTCTCCTACGACCTCGAGCATCGTGCCCACCTTGAAGACTGGCAAGATGGTGGTACCGATCAGCGGAAGGACCAGACCCAAGGGTGCACGGACCTGAGTCACGAATTGCTCGTGCGCCCTGTAATGGGTTTACGACATGTCTATCGCTGTTAATGCCCGTGGTTGTGGCGATGAACTTTCTAGCCTTGTAGATGTTTGCACGATGTTGTGCCGTCTAGATACTGGTTCGAAGGACCATCCAAATGATTGGGACTTGTAAAAACTGATCTATGGTATCGCGTTGCTCCTTGGTTCTCCTTGTTCGTGGTGGTTGAACGACTACTCGACGACTCATTGGAAGGGTGGGAGACGGTCGCGTGGGGTGGGCGGAAGGTCCCAAAAATCTGGAATTTCCTCCGGGTGACTAATCGGCAAGCGGACCGTTACATACAGATGTGCCGTTCGGAAATTCGTGGTTTATGGTATGTTCGTAGGCTATTGAGCGCGAGGGACACAAATTACTAAAAATCTAGCAAAGCAATTCTAGCGACCCTCGCAGGATGTAATTAGACCCGTGCAAGCAATAAACGAAAATCCTGAACTCAAAAATAACCGTTCCCGGTCGATCGTGCCATAAACCGTTTCTACAGAAAACCTAACAATCGCTACTCAGAAGGCAGAAGCAATGCACTAGCGCTTGATGTGGTACATAAAAATACAAATTTCTGTATAAAGCATTTTTTTAGACCTTGCCTTCTGGTCCTAATGGTTAACTATGCCATACAAAATTTTAATTACATTTCTCAAAAATAGCTTGACTAGGCGTCCGTGTCATGAACCCAGTCGCCTTAACAGAATTCATTTAGGTTAATAATTTTCTAATTTAGTATTTTTATACAGTAATTCCCTTAATTTAAGAAGTCTTGCATCATTTATCATAGAACTTATAAACATTTCTCCTCATTTATAATTACAATTTTGTATCATCTCAAGAAATTCACATCGACACGGTACTTTTAATAATAATTAAATTAATATTAGTTCTTTTTAATTTCTATGTATTCTACTGGATAAGTGATAAATTTAAACACATTTACAATATATGGTTCCTTCGAAACATTTTCTCCTCTCATCGAATAAAATACATATGAATTTAGAAACATTAATATGAATGTTTTATGTTATAAACAAGCTTGTTGCAAGTAATTTAACAGATATTCGCCTATTCAAAAGTGAAGATGGAGTCTTAAAAGTTGGATCCATAATTTTTTCTTACATTGTGTGCAATCCTTCGCGGAATTTATCCTCGATGAAAATTTTTTTATTGTCTCGCAATAATTGTTAGATGCTACTTAAAGAAGAGGGAGAGCAAGAGGGATGAGTAGGTTATCCATTACTTTGTTTGGGAAATGAACAGTGGTTTTTTATAGGAAACCGAGAAATTACTCTGACAGGAAGCTTTGAAAATTGTAGATACTATGTTAGATCTTGCTCGTGGTAGTTACAAATAACTGTCGAACTTTGTCGAGTTTGCACGCGGTGTGCCGACTAAATTTACTAAGTTCGTTTCTTAAAGGACCACCTCCGTTTTAGGAAGAACCTCTGAAGTACTACTCGTAGGGTGGTCAAATGAATTCTGTGTATCGAGGGCTCGGACACTTTCCAAGACACCTCGGATACGAGCCTTCAGCGAGGGCGAAACACGCGGGTTGGTCAACTACATTTTCGAACTCGATAAGGGACGTGGTTGAATCTAACGCGACTGGCAATCATTAGGTACTGAAAACTAACTAAGGTGACGCCCCCAAGTCAAAGGTCACCCTCAAGTGCCCGTGCACCTGCGAGTGACGCGCGCGGAAACTCAGCGTGTCTCAAACAATAGGCGCAGCAGGTAACAAATCTGGGTAGCGCTTCGACGCTAATGAAGCATGGTCAAATAGAAATCAAAGGACTAGAAAGCTAAAGTGTGGCATGCAGATGTGCACAATGGCCATAGAAAAAACATCGAAATTCAAAATGAAAGTAAAATGTTCGATGGCCTCCCAAATTTATGACATTATCGCTGCGAAAGACCGAGGAATTTCCAGACCCGCGTCTACCAGTCCTAAAGACTTAACATACTGTAACTGTTTTTTCTTCAGAATCAATAACTGCATACGTTGCTAATTACATAACTCTTTTTATGTTCCTATATTACTGAATCTATTAGTTTTAATTTCATATAATGGAATATAAATCAATATAGAGATTATATTTCTTCAAAGTGGCTGTACAATACGGAACAGTTATGCAAAATGTTGGCTTTACCGCACATATGCAATAATTGACAGTAGTTAAGAAGTCTAATTTGTAAACATAAATGCAGATGCAAAATTTAAAATGTAAATGTAGGTGAAGGAATAAATACGATTTAAAGGAAGCCATAACCGAGCTTTATCAATATGGAACATTGCCGAACTTCATGACCCATTTTCATCCAAGCCACCGAAGGGATTGCAATTAAATTTGGGCAAATTTATTAGATGATTTTTTATAAGTCATTTAGAAAGAAACTTACATGATGCTTGATAAACCGTTCAAAAGTGATGATAACTTACAATAACAATAACAATAACTTCTTAGCATTCGCTAAAAAAAAATTCTTCAATTTACTACATTGCGAATGCAATCGAAAATTTTAACAATGGTATCATAATTCGCTATCGAATACTAGAGGAACTTGGGCTGGAATGAGGAAAGTTTTGTACCAAATTGATGCAAAAATTAGGTGAGCAAAGAATAAGAAATTTAGAGAGAGCAACTTTAAAAATGTATGAAGAGGCAAGAAAAAGGAGGCCTAGGGAAAAAAGAAAATTGGAAGATATTTCATTGACTTATTTCGATGATGGCATTCAGTTTTTGAAATAAAAGTTTATGCACTTCTTGTATACAGAATTAAAGAAAATGTTAACAAACTATGCAGAAAGATGTATATTATTAAAATTGGCAATAAAAAGGAATTGAATTTTTTGATATTTTTGGGTTGTGGGTTTCCTTGAAAGAAAGAAACCGTCAAGATTCAAATGGACCGCCATGCAAATTCAACATTTTGGCAGCTGGTTGTGTCACGCATTTGCTTGACGTAAATTTTGAATTTGTAAAAGATATAACCTTTTAAACTTTAACATAACTTAAATATTTAATGTTAAAGGCTTTGGCTTCGCCAAAAATGTACAATACTGGACTCTCGGTTTCGGCAACAAAACGAGAGTTTTGCGTATTAACGTGCTTCATCTTGGCCGTTACACAGGTTCAAATAAAAGAATAGTCTGACGATGTTCAGGGAGCTAACCAGTATGCGACACGAAAGAATATACGTCGTGAAATTTAGAACTTAGATTTTCTATATTTTAGAACTTTCGAAACTCTTCTCCTTTAGACTTACAGTATCTTATAAATCATTTATCATCTACGTCTAAAACCGCGTGTCTGCATATACAGTATTTTAAGTCTTATCATCATTCAAAACCTCATTATAAGTTCAGCCTTACACCTCGGGATCTTTCCTTGTTAATGCTAATTTAGCTTTGGCTCATTCTATTTCCCCTAATTTTATTTTGATACTTTGCTGTGTTTTATTAGCGCTTAGTCCTGTGGCTTCTTAGAGAAGGCGGGAGGCATAAAGTTCCATGATATAAATTTGTTCCTTGTGGTATAAATTTCTTATTTTTTGGAATGTTCAGTATTTCGATAATGTCATGGTAATACTCTTTTCGGTAATGCTCCGTCTGCATCCTGTAGTATCGTCTATTGCTAAAAGGTCAATTGTTATTGAACAGAAGAGGTCAAGCTTTTAAATTATTCATTAAGTTTCCTCCATATCGCAAAAGCTAAGGATGTTCATAACAATAATGTACGATTTCTTTAAAAATAGCAGGTTTTTCGTAGACTTAATGCAGTACAACGTCCTTAATACAAAATATGCCTATTATTGACTATACAAAAATTACGGAAAGCAACAAGGTACTTTTTTCTTATGAAGTAAAAGTTGTTTTTAAGTTTCATTTTAAACTTATCGAAACTTTTTAATCAACGATGCATAGAACTAAACAAAGATTCACCTTACGTTAAAAAGCACAAAGACTTTTATGTACGTCTATATATTATATATTGTCATTATAATTTGTTATCGCTACATTAAAATGAATAAGAATCAAGCTGTTAAGTTCATGTTGAATAAATAAGGGATGCAGATTTTATTAGTAAGCCACTGTTAAATAAAATAAATTCGAATGCGGCTGTTATTTATTCCGCGACCGACGAAGCTTGATGGAGTCGGTTGAATTCATCGTAAAAAAAAGTTAGACGAACCGTTTCGAATTTAGCTGAACTTTTTCTATTCCAAAAGCCAAGGGGCTTGTTCAGTTGAAAAGTTGACCAAAAGTTTCTAGCTCACGTGCGAGGAGACTTCGAGTGGAAAGGACGAGTCGTTAATTTCGTCATTCGTCGCATCCCGCGGGCTCCGGCACGTTGTTCCTACAGGTTTACAGGTCCTAACTTTTCGTCCTTAACTCGTTAATTAAGGACGAAAGCATGGTGGTGCAGAGAGATGGCTGGGTTGGAACCGAAGAAGCGAAGTTTTAATAACATTACCGTAATAATACCATCCACCCCTTGCTATTCCTTCTTGCAACGTGCCCTAAATTATCAAAGGATCCTCCATCTCCACCCCTTTTCTGTACTCATCCCTCATCCCCATTTGTTTCATTCTCCCTTTCGACGAATGTGCCTGGCTCCGCTCGTTCGAATTTTAGTCTACCTTTGATTTTACCAAGCACTAAGCGAGACATCACTTAAGTGTAACACGTCCGTGTTAATGAAATTTATGTATGATGCAGTGCCCAAAAAAATATTCGACACGCATCTTCTTTATCGACAATCATCTGGATCCAGTGGGTGAAAATGGCCCTTTAAAGCAGAGGTGAAAAACATTTTCCCTTCATTATTTCTGCGTCGATACACCGGAATGTTCACGTAACACAGCAATGTTTTCGGTAAGCTGCACATCAAATTAAGGAAGTGCAGCTGATTTAAGTTTTAGTACAGTTTTTATGATCAGCTGAAGTAACAGTGACTCGGTCGGGTTGACAGATGATCACGATGTTGGTGGTTGAATTTGATGTTAATAAGATTTGAAAATAATACTGTGGACGATAATGATGTTTTGAAGATATCGTTGTTTGAAAATTGAAGGTATTGAAGGTTTTAAAGATACTGATAGTTCTGATTTCGGATGTAAATTTTATACTCATCGAAAAACCAAAATAAGGAAATAATTGATGGTGATGATTACTAAGGAAGAAAAATAGAAATTGATGGTGGTGATTAGTAAGGAAGAGAAATAGAAATTGATGGTTGGTTTACTTTTAATCTAGAATATTGGGGGGCAGGGAAAGCACGGTGATGTGCAGGTGGAGAGATTCTCATGGCAATCATCAAAAAGAGCACGAGGGTCTGATCATAAGGTAGGTAGGCTGTAAATGGATTGCTCGATACAGTGTAAAAAAATTAATGGTCACGGCTTCAGGGGGTGAATCTATACCCTTGGATCGGTGGACATTTGTAAAAAAAAGTTTCCGCAAAATTGTTTCTAACATTGAAAATTAATGTTAAATTTTTTTTTACATCAACGTATTCTGCTCGACGAGAAGAGAAAAAGTCTGAGAGGGGCCATATGCCGCAAACAAATAGTTTCCGAGATAAAGTTTGGCAACGATTGGATTGTGTAGAGCTATACGTATAGGACCTAGTGACCTACTAACCTACTAACACTGCCATTTGGTAGGATCTAGCCGTGTAGGACACACTCGGTATAATGGTGTGCGTGCCCCTACACAAATGCCGTTTAAAGAGACAGTAAGGTCTAAACTCGAAGGCAGGCCCGAACCAAACGGCGTTTGTGTAGGGGCACGCACACCATTACACCGAGCGTGGCCTACACGGCTAGATCCCACCAAATAGCAGAGGGTTAATGGGCCCTACTCTATACGTATAGCTCTACACAATGAAATCGTTGCCAAACTTTATCAACGTTTATCTCGGAAACTATTTGTTTGCGGCATATGGCTCCTCTCAGACTTTTTTTCTTCTCGTCGAGCAGAATACGTTGATGTAAAAAAAAATTTAACATTAATTTTCAATGTTAGAAACAACTTTGAGGAAACTTTTTTTTACAAATGTCCACCGATCCAAGGGTGTAGATTCACCCCCTGAAGCCGTGACCATTAATTTTTTGACACCCTGTACAGAAAATTAAGAAAAAGGCTTTATGGCTATGTATTGACGACTGCGGAACGCGACTTTTCTAATTAAGTGCTTACGGTCCATGTCGCCAATAGCTTATTGTGTCACTAAATTAAAACTGAATTTTTATGAATTTTTGAGAGGTTTAAGGATATGAGGGGCTTTAACTGTACGAAGAGGTGTGAAGGTCTAATGGCGTGGAAATTCCGTAGCATGGACGGAGGAATCTCAAAAACTATTAAGGGTAAGGAAATGGTTTACATAGCAATGTGTTATGTTTTGGATGAAGAAATTTAGTTATTTAAATAACTTTCAGGAGAGCACACTTGTTTAAATAGTACATTAATAATTTACCTTTTTTTAATACATTTTGATAACATACTGTGGTTCCATTTTTGTGTCAAGTTGCAAACATGAACTACACACAAAAGCGAAAAATACGAATAGATCGAAATCTTTTTAGGAAAATTGAAACTATTCTAATAAATCTATTATTTTCTCGAGATGAGGTCCTTAACATGTTCCGTGGCACGGCAGAATTAAAAGTTTTACCAGAGCGTTAAAACTAAATTAAAAAGTTACATTAAAATATTTAATTACAGAAGAATATCGATATGGGTTGAATTCCTGACACTCCAATCTTCCGTTGCACATATTTTACAAGAGAATTGAGGAGAGGAAGAATTTTTTGCGTTTTAATAAAAATCCTATCTTTGAAAACTGTTGTGTACCACCAGTGGTACACGTGACATGGAACGTATTAAAAACACCTTATTGCCAATATTTCAATACTTCATGACATCTGAGGAATTACATCTGTGTTCGAATTGATTCTTTTACCTATAACTTTAAGGTAAAACTTTTTACCTATATACAAAACCGATACAAGCGGATTCCATGTCAAAACGCAGAAAATTGTGGTTGTAGTCACCGATTTCTTTTAAAATTACTACATCTGTTGGGACTCGAGAAAATAACCCGTGTGAAATATTAGCTTTCCATGTAATGGTTTCCAGTTATTCGATGCTAAACTTTTAAAAGTTGAACGGATTGAGCCAACACATCATCATTTCAGTATCAATATTACAGCTCTGTTTAAAAGTAATGCTTCGTACTAGTGTTGATTTCAAAGTTGAAAAGATTTTCTTTCCAAATATGTATATAAGATTTTATTTATTATTAATAAATGTAGAGTAACTGCACCTAATATGGAACACCTAACTTCATAAGCTTGCCAAACATAGAGACATGCTTTTTTTTAAATGAAATTGACGTTAAAACACGACAAAATTAATAGATATTCGTATGTTAATAGTTAAGTATGCAAAAGTGTAAGTGTTTTGAAGACATGGTTAAAAATGTAAAAAAAAAGTCAAACGCGGCAAGTTGAAAAAATGGTACCTAATATGGAACAGCTAAGAAATTTGTAAAGAAATCTCAAGAAACTTCATTTTCACTATGAAAAATGAATGTTTATATAAATGAAAAAGACAAATGAACAAATACTTTCCATTTTTTTAGAACCTTGTCCCAAGGTTTTCTTTTCATTTTTGGTGCTGCAACTTCTACCTATTATATAAACAATAGTAATAATAATAGTATAAAACCATGTAATATATTGTAGTAGAATAATATAATGTACTTATAATCGTAAAAATACTAATATGGAACATGTGAATATGATTGTCTTGTGTTTTTAATGAAACATCTTACACTGTTACCGATTGATTTTGTTTGCGAGACACCGCGATGAGGCACGGACCGTAGCAGTTCGCGCCTACAAGGGTCGTAAATCCTTGAGTCGATTATTCAACACCGCGTTGACTCGAAATTCCTTACCACGATTTCGCGTGAGAAGGATGATTAAATTGTAGGAATGCGTTTTAACAAACAATATATTTATTCTATTTGGTAGTGAGTAGTGTTCTGTTTAGTTGAGTGTGCTTGGTGAAAGTTGTGATCTTAACTGCCTTTCTTATTTTCGTAGACTTCCGTCGTCGCTAATTTTCCGGACCGAGGAAAATCGGGGGTCAGTCTAGTCACCCGATTGGTAATTGGCTAAGCCAATCGAATGACGAATCCATTAACATCTACCTATTCCGTGCGCTCGAAACGCAATCCGTGCAGACTAGACAGTGTCAGTGGGGGTGGAAGGCGTAATAATTGACAATTTGGCAACGTGGTGGAATTTCCGCCAGGCTTAGGTCCCGAGACATGACCTGGTCAATGGCCACTGGGTCCGGTCTCGGGGCCCTTTGGAAATTCATGTTTACGATACCTGCAATTAGCCGTTGAGGACGAAAAAACTCTGAAAGATACCATTTAGAGGATTAGAAAGGAACCAACTCTCAAAAACGGCTGTACCGACTTGCGTATCATAAACGTGCCAGCAATTTGCATTTCGGATATGGTCCCTTGTACAAATTGCTAGCCACCCGAAGAGCCGTATAAACGGCAAGAAAAAAAAAAAGAAAAGAAAAAAGGAAAGCTGAACCGTGGGTACGCTGCGGAACAGATTTTGTTACTTATTTGCCGAGATATTACGGTGTTCCGTATTAGGTACAGTTACCCTAACAATAGTCGATGTTGAAGTTTCAATTTCAATTTCACGTTGGCCTCGTACTCGGACAAATTCGAAAAAAATACCATTCGATTTCACGAACTGCCCTGTTGAACATACTTTCCAAAAAGATGAAGAGATTTTGGGAACATTGAAAACAAACAAAGTTTACTACTCAGTGTGGAGCAGTCGCTACCGGCAGCTCTGTTTGTTAGGAATAATTAAGGTTTACAATACGGAAGTGATTCTTTTGCTATTTTTGCAATCAATGTTTTCAATATGCGTTTTGATGTTTCTTTCGTTAATTACCCTTTATTGCCAGGAAATCTCTAAAACTCTAACAAAGGCGGAGAATTTGGAGTCTCTTTTTGTGGAGTATCATAAATCCATGTGGAACTGAGTCACAACAATTTTTCATATCCTAAAAGCGGCGATTTCATCTTGGGCGTTGACCAAGGCCCTAATTTTCATTGCCATTCTTGGCATCTCACCAAAATTCACGCCTGCGACAAAACCGATATTCATCCCTTTGGAGAAGGACTGCGAACTGGAAGCGAAGGGAACAACACATTTGTAAGAGACTCAATTGGAATCAAACTAGAAAGACATTATTTCACCGGTGTCCGTGGCGTATAACAAACAAACTTCGAAAATTAATTCTAGTAGAATAAAAATAAGTTTTAGGCAACCCGAGCAGTTGCTACATCTATTTGATTTCAGACATCGTGTTAAGTATAAACAAAAACCAAAAATATTGAAACAAAAAAATTCAATTCATCAGCATTTTTCACTTTTGTGTGTAATTTGCAAATTTACAGAAAAGTGAAACCACAATTTGTTATAAAAATGTGTAAAAGAACTAAATTTTTCATGTAGAAGAGAAGGTCTAAATATGGGCTAGTTGAAGTATTAAATCATGTTGGTGTTTCACCCTATTTACATAGCTGAATTTCGTATTTCAAACCATGCAACTTTAAACCATTCCTCTATACTCAATAGTTTTTGAGGTATTGAAGGAAACATATTGCTCACCCTCGTTTTAAGCGTCATTTTTATCCCCTATATGCGGACGATTGCTGACAAAAAAACAAAGGTGTCGAATATTTTGTTCAGTACTATTGTACATCATACATAAATTTCACTAAAATCAACATGCGACACGTAAGTGGTGTTACTTGTAAGTATTTTTGGAGGTGTAAAAGACAGATAATAGTAAAGGAAGCGGAGAAAGTTACGTGTGATTAGAGTCTTAAAAATTTTCTTTGTTTTCAAAGGATAGGAAAGCTATGTCAGACAGTCATAATGAGAATTTACATCGTTTCTCGATTATCAAAATTCATTAATCGTGAGGTTTCAGTTCGGACTCGTTCGTCTCGTTGCTACGACTTGGAACTGATCTACCCATCGTACCGTGGGAATATTGGATTAACAAACCTACCGTGCATTTACAACACAATTGAATTTCATGCATGAAAATCGTAACTAAATGTAAAGTACTTTTATTCAATTCGTACTACATTTGCGATATAACTGAAAACCCGTAATTCCGCGCATAAAAAGAAGTAAAAATAAAAAAAAAAGGTGCTTTCCCAGCAACTGAATTTTCCAGAAAATTGATTTAAAAGAGGTTTTGTGTATTTGCCTGCGAAAAATCTGCATGATTGCAAATATTTCTTTGAAGTATGCTTCGATGGGACAAATATTAATTATAATATGAATAATGTTTTTAAATAAATATAATCTGAATCGTTTGCACACGTCAAAGTAATCTTACATGTACTAATAAATCGCAATAGGTTTATCTTTATGGATTTATACAATTTATTATATTTATCTTATTTCGTTATAGTATAATTATATGTAACTGTACGGAATATATCTGGTATAACTCGATTAAATGTAATAGAAATTAAACAAAATCGGTTATTCAAATTTGTTGAGAAAAGAGTAGGCTCTATGCCAGAGCCGATCTCGAAGTGGCTCTATGTGAAGTGATCAGACAAACTCGAGCACGAAGCGATATTCGAGCAGTAAACCACGCCAACTCGAGTAACGAACCTGTTGTAGGGCACTGTATGAATGTAGTAGTGATCACTCGGCCTGAAAAAGCAGTAGTAATAATCGTACGTGCTGAAAAAAGTACCCGATGGTACAAAACGCCTCACGAACGTACCAATGCATGCCTATCTACGAGCCTACATTCTCCCCTCTACCGTTGTTCCTCACTCCATTCACCACTGTCGACGTCGCTTGCTGTTAGCTTTGCTTGTAGCAGTGCTAAGCAGCTCTGCTCTAAGCATTTTAAGTTACTTTAATGATTTTACTTAAATATACACAGAGTGACGCAAAAACTTTATCTACGTAGAATATTTCCGTTATTTGTAACAATATGAAGAAATGTTATATACAAAACTTGCATCATATGGAGGAAGACATAATGTGATGTAAATACTGTAATTATGTGGTTGGAGGCGTAGAGGAAATTTCAAGGTCATTCCTATTTTTTCAAATGGGTTACTATATTTTTC
>NW_017100524.1:527556-550593 GCF_001263275.1 Habropoda laboriosa
ATGCTTTCATTAAAGGTCATTCAAGGTCACATATGGCGGTAAAATAAATTTTCTTGCATTACAGTAGGTGTTCGAAGTGTTGGCCATTTACGTCAATGCAAAGATGCAATCTTATCTGAACTTATTCCAGCACATGCTGCACTAATCCGTTGTCTCACATTTTTCAGTGTAGCCGGTATTTCTTGATAGACCACATTTTTGTTCTGGAACTTGAGCCCCCCATTCTGTCTTAAGAAAGTATTCTTGTCTTAAGCATGCAAAATAATTTTTTAAATAGCTTTGTAATTGTTTGTTTAATGCTATATCTGAAAGTGGAGATATCGCCTTGAAAAAACGGTGCCTCACTGGCGGAATTGATTTCAGCTTAGACTCATCCAAAACAAAAAAGTTGAAAAGATTTATAATCAGTATGAGTACCGCTATCGCAGTTACCAGAAGTAGCCATGTAAGTCAGAATTCAACAGAATGACGTGCATTCAAAGTTTAAGTATGGAAATTTTCCACTTTTTTAAAAGTGTTTCGACGTATAAAATATGAAAGTTTCAACATGGAAATATAAATCTGGTACCTGCGAGAGCTAATAGTATGTAGAATGACGTGTTAAAATTTCAGACTGAACGGCTAATTAGTTTTCTTTACTTTACTTCCGCTAGTTGAAAAATGAACGTTTCGAGAGAAATGAGTTTAAAGTTTTTCGTGTGATGTATATTCTTGTGACTAATTGGCAATGTCAGCACGTATTGATTCACTTGCGATACACCACTGAACTGCACAGCTATATTGAAAAGGGTTATACTGCTACATTACGTCAGATCAGAAAGGGATAGTACAATAGAAACAGATAGAGATGAGTTAGGTATTGTCGAAGCAGTGAAGAAAGCGCCGTTCGCTACAAAAGGCTGCCAAAGCCGAAATACTTCGAATTTTGCTGAAAAAATTTAACAGTACATACTTAACTGTTCATACTTCCGAAAAATACAAGAAAATTTATTTTTTTGAAAGGTCTAGATTGGAATACATCCTTAAACGATAAGCAGTTTGAGACAGTATTCAGTATAACAGCGATCGGGAAACACGAATATTATTCAGAGAAAGCTACTGAAATAGTCATAATATCTAAAAGTATAGAAGTGACAAATTATATCTCTATGAAGAAAAAACAAAAACTATTGTTCTGTATGAACTGTAGTAATTGTTTTTGAGAGCTGGCAAATTGTTTTACCCAAACGTGTAAATACCATTGAGAGTGCGTGTGGAAAATTACAGAAACAATTAAGACCATCTCCAGGCTTGTAAAAACGTGCGATATGAATTGTACAGAATTGCAAGAATATTTTTCATTTATAATTTACAAATATAGTACTTATTTTTCTTACCCTTGAATTATTACGAATTATCAACATTTTTAAAAAGAAATAATGGAAAAGCAAATGAAACAAATGACATTTTCATATAAGAATTTGTGTTACAACACACAAGAAAAACTTTACTACGGGTCAGAAGTGACTTGGCGTGCGTCTGCCTTACACGCGACTGTCTCGGCGCCCGCCTACCGAGAGTGTTGCAACGCGTGCATAGACGAAGTTTTACCGCGTCGCGCTCTCACGAATAAATTAATATCGAGAGAGTTCACCGAGTGAAAGAATTCGATTGGTATTTTTATGTTACCGTATTTACAAGATTGTTTACAACATTTCACGACTGTGTTCTATATTCTGTGTTCGGTCTTCACAGGCACGGTTTATGGCACGCTCGAACGACAACGGCTATTTTTGAGTTCAGAATTTTCGTTTACTGCTTGCACGTGTCTAATTACACCCTGGCGAGGGTCACTAGAATTGCTTGTTGGATTTTTAGTAATTTCTGTTCCTCGCGCTCAATAGTCTAAGAACATGCCATAAACCACGAATTTCCGAACGGCACATCTGCATGTAACGGTACGCTTGCCGATTAGTCACCCGGAGGAAATTCCAGATTTTTGGGACTTTTCGCCCACTCCTCGCAGCCGTCTCCCACCCTTCCAAGGTGACAGCGCGCTAAGGGTGCACTGGAAGGGCGGTGAAGACGCTATTAGACACCCTGATTGGTAAATGTAATTGTTAACCATTTAACCAATCAGCGTGTTCTAACAAAAAACTCTCCCTCGGACGCCCGAGAGACGACGTCTAGGGTCAGTCGTCCAACTACCACCAAGGAGCAACCAGCTCAAATTGTAACAACACACGATAGCATTCGAACAATTCACAAGTCTCAGTCTAAGTGGGTGGTCCTTCGAGAAGGTTTTGAAATAAAGTTGGCACACCACGTGCAAGTACAAACAAAGCTCGAAAGTTCGTTTTTGCAACAATCAGTAACATTCTGTGCGTACACGCGTTTCAAGTGTTCGATGAGTTCTGTCTGTTGTTTGCTCTGTGTTTCGCCTTAACCGTTTGAGTGCCAAGCGGCGCGATCGCGCTTCTTCTATCCTGTCCTAAAAGCGCCAGCGCTCTAGGCTGCGAAGCCCATAATCACAGAGGGGTCGATTTTTTTCGATGCACGACTTTACGGTTACCCTTGAGTCTTAAGTAAAAAAAGATAAAATTGGAATAATTTTACACTTTATGGGTCTACACGCTTTTATTTTTATGAAAACCATTGCATTCTTTGGCATTTTTGGACACGGAATATGACGAGCGCTATCGCGCCGCTTGGCAATTTTCGATCGGGAAATAAGAAAGGCTCGTGGCACTCAAACGGTGTGTTGTGTTGCGATTGGTCAGTGAATATTGGATGTAGGTGAATGTGTGTTTCTCTTATTGGTAGTTATGTCGGTAGTAGGTGTGTCGGCGGTGTTGCGGAGGGGTGGCGGTGGGGATGCGTGGCGAAAAATTTGTCTTGCAGGTGATTTCCGGCTGTCCAAAAATGTTGAGTGTAGTCTCTCTCTGGGTAGTAAAAATTCTGCGTGACAGACATCGGCAACTGACACTCGACTTGTTTTATTGTGGTCGAACTGTCTAAAGCTCAGCGGGTAATAAATGCTCAACAGAGCGTTAACAGTTGCAGGTTATTTTTTACCAATACGACAATTACTATTGAGCAGGAAGCAACGAAGAGTTAGTGTCACATACATAAATTGAATGAAAGATCGTAAGCAGAAATTTTAAATATCAATTCGCAAATGACATATGGGCTTGAGCACTTCTAAATCAATCGGTATCACCACCTAACCCTTTGATTTACAACCTCGCTATATCGCTTCCACCGACCATACCTCATCTCGTACGCTATGGTAAACAAACAAAAACTTGTTTTTAGCCAGATTGCCTTCGCGATACAACTTTCAGAATGTTTAACAGCGGAATATCAAATTATTAGAAGATCGTTTGGTTAAACAGCATCGTGGCCCATTCTACAGTTACATCAAAGTTACAATTACATTCGTGCTGTGGATTCAGCCAACTTCGCTCTGTTAAGATTTCATCACGCCCTTCGCTTATCTTCGAATTTATACATGGACCTACGCGCGCGTGCGAGGATATATATTTAACCTCACATAATTATATAATTTTAAAAAATTCTTAAGGTAAGGAATATTTTTTAAATTAATTATTCCCTAAAGTTTTTATCTTTCTCTTATTTCTATTACTATTAAACGAATAAGTTCAACTATCACTTTTAGCACACCGGTTTATGACACAGACGTGCCAAAGGAATTATTTTTTAGATTAGGATTTTACTTATTATTGGCATGCATTTCGAGGATTAAATTATGTTCTGGCGAGAGGAAGTTAAGTTTATAATCCAGAGTGTTTGGAAGGCCGTTTCTCTTGTCCTCAATAGCCTGAAGCCGTATCATAATATGGGCCTTCCGAAGAGTGAACCAGTTTTCAGTTTTTCGGAAGTGACTTTCGCGACATGCGGTCTAGCGTTGGTCATGTTGCAAAAATACGCTTTTTAAAAAACTGAAAAACTTATCATGGGAAGATTTACCATATCCCCCGTATTCCTCTGATATGGCTCTTTCTGATTATTACGTATTTAGAAATTTAAATAATTTTCTACGTGGAAAAAAATTCAGCAATGACGAGGTAACAAAAACTGCAATCGATACATTTTTTAATTCAAAACCCACCGAATTTTTTAAGCGAGGCATCGACCACTTGGTAAAACTATGGCAAGAAATCATTAAAAAAGGAGGAAATTACATTGATGATTAAATTTATTTCTTTGTACGTTTTTTTCCGCAATAAAGTTCATACAAAAATACGCAAAGACTTTTGAAATGTAATAATCGATCTACTGAAAGAATTTCTTTTCACGGATAAGCAAAATGAGTTCCTAATATTACGTAGGACTTATAAAAAGTGTAAGCGTTGTTTCACTTTATATTCCAAAAGTAAGTTTCTATTTACTTATAGAACACGTATAATCTTTCTATGTAGTAGGGCTATTACTTTTAACCGGGTATCTGAGATACCCGGGTATTCGAGTACCCATGAGATACCCGGGTAGATGAAAATAACCCGATCGACCCGGGTATCTCACGAGTACTCGAATATGTACATAAGACAGTCGAAATCTCGGTGGCCGCTACCGCTGGCGTTGTCGGCTGTTGGATTATTAGGAGAAATGAGCGCGAGTCTGTGTAATAGTAATAGCAGAAATGATCAACATACTGAGACAGATTAATATAAACATATATAGAAAAATAACATAGTAACCATCTGTTTAGTATGGGTGACGCTGATATGTTTTTTTTTCTCAGCGTCTTGTCGATGTTTGTTTTATTGATTGCGTAGTGACGTGCCTTCCTCGCGTATCAAAATAAAGAAGATTTATAATTCAAATAATATCTTTTAATTTATTACCATAAATTCTAATATCGGCAATTACTATTGCAAGAAATGAAAACAAACAATTGTAGGGCGTCTAGGAAAATGACGTACAACAATTAATTACTTCATTGTATTCTTATTTGTTGCAAAAACATTAATTATGTTGTAGATATGCAAGTAATATGAGTAGAGTACTCGAGTAAAACATACCGAGTATCTAAGTACCCAAACAGTCGAGGAATAATAGGTATCTACTCTCAGCTATCTCATCTCATGAGATACTTGGATAATCTCTGTTTACCCGGATACTTTCTGATTACCCGAGTATTTCACGAGTAACCCGGGTACCCGGGTATCTCTTAAGTAACAGCTCTACTATGTAGTTTACAACGTTTCAATTTTCTAAAAGAAATAATTGTCAATTCAGACTTGGAAACGTAAAGTAAAACATGTAAAGTTACCTTTCAAAGAACCCTACATTGGGAGACATAATTAGCGATATAAAAGAATACCAGGCATTATTCTGTACCCTTATCCAGTCGGTTCTGTTTAAACAGAAAGCGAAAGAAAGTGTCAATGGTACATAGAGAAAGGCAAAGTTGGATACTAGAAGTGTTTGGCATTAAGATCTTCAAGTCTCATGGAAATGGCTTTCGTTATCAGGGGCCATCAGTAATAATCGTAAACGCCACTTCAGGATTGTCGCACTTCACAGCTGTAACAAAGCTATTTCGCCAGCTGCAAACTACATCTGGCCCAGGTGATGTTGGACGAGGCCCCGGGTATATATACGTACACACCGGCAGTTTTAGCCTTATTGTCCCATTTTAGCATATAGCTATACCAACAGGAAAGCTATTCTGTATCAACAGGTAATATCCTGGATTTCCACTTTCCTGGATGAGTTAGCAATTCATGATAAACACAAAAATAATAGAACTTTGAAAATGTATTAGCGTAATTACACCTAGTTTCTTACTAATTAGAATTCCTCATTTCGTGAAATTCCATAGTATATTGCAATGACGTAAAATGTTCCGGAAATCGATATGACGTAGTTTTAAGGATATTTTTATACATTTCCTTCTTTTACTTCTTCTTTATACTTCAACAATAATTGGTAGTTTTAAAATTTGGTTCGGAGTAATTGTTAACGCAGCTTCCCGCGCTTCTTGTTGGTTGGAAGGTCGGGTTGGCGTTGGTAATTATTGCACGTGTATGTGCCAACTACTTATTGTCGCGATGGTGATCGCGCTTTATTAGTGATGTCGATTATTGCGGACTGGACCGCACCTGTGTATTAAGATGTCGAGTATTGCGTGTTAGAGCGCTCAAACTGGTGTCGATTAGTTCTAAGTATATTAGAATCTGCCCGTATGTCGTGAAGTGGCTGTATATATCCCTTTTCGCCAAAATGGGGAGTTTACCTAGTTGGCAAATCATGGGCCTTTCGCCCCCTAGAGCCGCTCTCCTAGGCCCTCCCGCACTCCCCCGTGGTCCGCAGAGTAGGGCGGTGGCAGAGAGGGAGAGACGGTCCCAAACGGGGGTGTCAGCCCCGCGTGGCGATTTTGCCGAAACGTCGACTTTACGGGTTTATGGCATGTTTACCGTTACTGAGCGCGCAGAGGCAAGTATCGGCTTACCATGTGGCCCGCAGAAGTGGAGAATTTCCGCGGCCATCAGGTAATAAGCCGGATTGCCCTCTGGCTTGAATAGGCTATTGTTATCGAAAAACTTGTAGAAAAACTTCTCAAAAGTAACGTCGCTTGGAATCCGTGCCACAAACCCCTGTTGGTTAAACAGTAATTATGACAAAATTCCTCAAACACAGTTTATATATAAAATGGATACTACACATTTCACTATTTTAAGTGCATTTAAAAAGTTACAGATTTGTACCAATAATAATGTTTCTAAAATATCAGTTTAAAAACTCTTTATCAGACGTAATTGAAATTGTTCACATTTTCAATCAAATGGGTTTGTTCGGTTGCACAGACGAGCCGAACAGCAAAATACCATAAAGCAATAGATCAGCTTAATCCAAAGTAAAATTTCAAATCATTTAAGTTATAAACGAACCACAGTGTCCAATCCCAAGAATCGTACGCGCTTAATTTCCAACGACCGAGTTAATTGTTCTATAATCGCCGTTCTTTGACGTCTGGACACCACTTGGGTCAGGCTTTAGCGAAGGGAGGCTTTTTCAGCTATAAAGAAGTGCTAGTTTCGGAATGAAACTCTGCAATAACAAATTCTGTCCCTCACGAAAGAGCTTCATCCGACACAACACACACTAATAGGACACTCGCAACTTTTTTCCGCTTCTACGGTCGACTAACTATTAGGAATCGAACATCATTCATAAAAGCGCACACACCACCATGAGTACAAGGTATTACAGAAAAGTCATTAGGTAAACACAGTTAAAACATGGTACTTGTACAACACGTTTGTAAAAACGCGACTAACACTAAATCACAAAAGTATACACCACAAGTTATACTACAGAAAAACACGTAAACGTTTTTTGAAGATTTCAACGAGGTTTAGTGATCATATCGTATTAGTCACTCGTCTCATACATGTCGCGAATGAACGTAACGGAATTTACAACTCCGTGAGATTCGGAAAACGAATTGCTGTCTATTGAGGCGAAACACATAGCTAACCTGCCATACACAGTCACGTACCCATCTGGTTGAACTCCACCACCCTTCTCCTTTTTCCGAGTTTTTCCAACATCCCTCCAATTTACAAATATTTCGAACTTTCACTTTTCTCCTTTCACGAATTTCTCCAACATCCAATCACCATTCATCCAAAGCTATATATTTCAGATTACAGTTAAAAAATAGGAGAATTACCTTAATATCGCAAACATCACATCAGAACTGTCGTATCATCGCAAACATCACAGGAGAATTACCGTAATATCGCAAGCATCGCACAGAGAAATATTGTAATGTCGCAAAATACACACATTTCAAATTCATAGACTACACGATACTTGTAAAAATACAGTGAATCAAACAAGTCAACAATTCTTAGCAAGCACATCATTACACCATCAAGAAATAAAACTAGTCCTGACATCATTAAGTTCTCGTAACCGCATTCTGTTAGGCGCAGCGGTATATGATACGGATGGTCCATGCAGGCTATTTTTGAGATTAGGACTTTGGTTCGTTAATAGTGTTATATCTTGCCCGTGGTAGTTACAAATTAACTTTCGAGCTTTGCCGAATTTGCACGTGGTGTGCCGACTGAATTTACTATGTTCGTTTCTCGAAGGACCACCTCCGTGTTTAGGAGGACAAATAACTATTAACAATGACTATTTTCTGAAAAACTGCTCGTACGGTGGTCAGATGGATTCTGTCTATCGAGGGCTCGGACAATGTCCAAGACACCTCGGATACGAGCCTTCAGCGGGGGTGAGACACGAGGGTTGGTCAACTACATTTTCGAACTCGACGAGGGATGTGGTTGAATCTAACGCGATTGGCAATCATTAGGTATCGAAAACTAACTAAGGTGACACCCTCAAGTGCCCGTGCACCCGCGAGTGACGCGCGCGGAAACTCCGCGAGTCTCGAACAATAGGCGCAGCAGGTAACAAATCTGGGTAGCGCTTCGACGCTAATGAAGCATGGTCAAATAGAAATCAAAGGACTAGAAAGCTAAAGTGTGGCATGCAGATGTACACAATGGCCATAGAAAAAACATCGAAATTCAAAGTGAAAGTAAAATGTTCGATGGCCTCCCAAGTTTATGACCGCTGCGAAAGACCGAGGAATTTCCAGACCCGCGTCTGGAAACGTACTAATCCTAACGACTTAACAAATAGCATGTTTCAAGAATTAAAATATGACCTAGCGAGAGGAAAATTAGACGTTCATTTCTCTCGTCTTCAAGAGCTGAATCGTGTCATAAAATGGGCCTTCCGAAGGGTGACTCAGGATCTCTTGTAATGGTAAAAGGATCAACGCAGTCGTAACCCGAAGGAAATTCCCCTCTACTGCCAAACTTTCGCCACCTTCGTCAAACTCAGCATTACCCACCCCCCGAGAAGCAGCGCTAAAGGCGTAAGGGGAAGGGATTCACCATTGCGAAAGTATGCTGATTGGTCGATTAAAGAAGTGAAAATGAACCAATCAGCGTGCATAGCATTCGTAGTAACTAGTTCAAAATAGTATAAAGGGACTAGAACAAACACGCACCGAAGTTAGTCCGAAAGTGAGATCGAATCCAGACATCAGTTCAGTCAAGGCCACGACATTAGCCACAATGTCACGTTAATACAACAAATCAGTAAAACATAGAGCCATGCACTAGTACTCAGGCTAGTGCCATGGTGTTCAAACCACAGTGTATTGTTAGAGTTTAGTGTAAATAAATAGTTAAAAGCCACACGGTGTATTCTTATCTCTCCACAATGAGGGTGGTTCTTCGAGTCAACTTTAGACGGCACACCACGTGTAATAATTAACAAGCCCGAACGATCAGCCGATCAATCACGAGCCTAACACATTCGGAATTTCGTGAATTGTTCAACGAAATAACGCGTCGCAAAGTACCGAGTATATACAAGGTTTGGACTTTCATACACCGCATTATACAATATGTCCGTTTTAAATATCTAGACGTGATTATTTTTGTAAATATCAAAAATGCGAAAAATGTTTCACGTGGAAGTTGTACGGTATCGCGGGGAACATGTGATGATAATTGTTTGACCTTGAGATAACGTTGGAGAGTCCTGTGAAGGTCATTTTAAGTTTTTAAATGGAACCCTATATTTTTTATTGCATATTTTTGTAGCTAATACTAAGACGTATTTAAAACAATATCTACACGTGTATTTTTCATAAACCGTTGTGGAGTTATTAACTTTCAAAGTTTACGTGCCGCCGGCAATAATGCTATGTACTTTTTTAAGGGTTAGACTTAGATTTAAGTTAAATTAGGGTTAGTGTTGGGGACAACGAATTATCCTAAGCTTACGACGCATCCGCTATTTTTGAGGATTAGAATATTTAGTTTCGTAGCATGTTATTAATTTTATAATCAGACGCAATTGACGCATCGTAATCTTATTCTTCGGACCAAGGACTGACTGAAACGTGGACAACAATAGGACGACCTGAACACCTAAAATTTGACCTTATCCTTGACGTACAGATGTACCGCTACTTGCATTTGACATACCAACCCCACTACAGGGCGTGACCGACAAGACCACGATTCCCCCGAACACTTCTAACCTCCTTCATTGGACAGAACACCTTTCCCACCGTTTTTCCAATTTTCACTAAGACACACCTCTGGACAGAGACAATGTATAAAACGGACTGAACAGTTAAAAACGGGGCTCTCTTTTAGAAATCACTCTAGACTTGGACGAACTATCACACTGAACTTTGTACATTTGGACAGTGGACTTGCACATAACTAACCTCTAAGAATTGTTTATACATATATCTATATAGTATTGTTATCAAAAATCTGTTTGCAAATAAAGACTCTATTTGCTATAAAATCGGCTTCGCGAATCGTATGGGAGCCAACAGTTAGGTTTGGGTTGTATTTGGATTTGGTAATAAATAAGATAATAATTACAATTTATAATTACCGGGAAAAGTTACTCAGAATTGAACACTAGCGTTACAGGCTATTATCAATGAGTTAGGTTTAGGTTGGATTATATAGGAAATGTACTTGTAATCTAAGTTTAACTAAAGTTTTTTGCGAATATCTCGGAAACTAAGGCCGAGCGGCGGTAACATGTATAGGGAAAAGATACTCAGAATGTTGTCTTCTATAACATATTTGAAGGTCATTGAAACGGGTGAGGTATGCCCTTTTCTGTATAATTACCAATCATAGTAATTGAAGAACGTGTTCCAGTAGTGTACTAGATGACGCTTCCTCTCACATTAAACTAATGATATGAGGGTGAATTGGGTAATAAGTCGGAAGAAACTTTACTTATATCAGCGTACAAACGAACTTGACACTTTAGCAATGAGGAATATATCTACTGAAAGAAGTGTACAGTGGGTATGTCTAGAGATGTGTCAGTATGTGTAGTTGATGAAAGAAATATACAATTGATCAGGCGTCAACGTTTACACGTTCAAGTATATCCACAAGCGAATCAACAGAAATCTGAAAAGATAAGGTCTCGAAACCCCATACGACCTCGCTATATTTCTTCCACCTAACCTAACCTCTTATATAACGCGTATCTGTGTAATTCTGTGTTGTTTTCTGCGAAGTAAACTCTCAGTACTTTCCTATTAGTTTATTGGAGTTTTGGAAATGGCATATTTGTAATTTCATTGGTTTTAATAGATGTAACAAATTAGTGACGAAAATAGATGACTTATAGCAAGAGAGTAAATGAGAAGCATGGGGGTACAGATGGTAGTCACATCCTTTATGGGATGCTTTCCTGAAAATTTTGATATGGCTGAGTTCCTAATTCGCTAGGAATATCATAAAACAATTATTTTATTCGGCGCGTACAGTGTGCAGACGTACGAGTCCCGGCTAGTAATAATACTTAAACGGTAATGGTCCTGCACAATTACGAGGATTTGGATAATTTACTTAACATTACGCCACAACAAAACATATTTAATGAAAATGATAAATATAATAATTTCTGTCAGCTTAAAGTTTATAAATTTGATTGTAATTCTGCTTGATTTCTTATGCAAAGAATATAAAACATTTTGCACTGTAACTAGTAGTTCTTAGGAAAATGCGTAAAGAATAATGCATGTAGCATGGTGACTGATTACGCAACAAATTTCTTCCCCTTCTGCCTTCTGTCCCCCCTAGAAATTACTTTAGCGACGTAATAAAGAATTCCTCACTCGTCAGACATCCAGACAGCTATATTCTTTTCCTTTGTGGAACGATAATGAAGGCTTTCCGAGATTCTACGTGACAAGACGGAGGTTAAAACGTGTGGGCGCGCTCATTTCAGCTCCGGTGTACCTTAGAACCCGAGTCTGGAATTGAATTCAAATTCTCGAGTGGCTCGTGTTTGCACTGTAAACATTGTCCCACGGTGTAACGGGTGTTGTTGTGTGTACGTGTAGTACAAGCTCGCAAGAAGGAGAGTTGATAATTGTGCTGAAGGTGCACGGATTGCTGCCTCCGTCGAAGACGAACAGAGTGCTAGCAGTCTCTAACTAATAAAGATAAACAGGATCGTGCGAACGTACTAATGGTTGAGCGATAGTGAGGATGTGCTAAGCAAAGAGGTAAACTGCAAGTAGAGATTTATGCTGAAGAAAGTAGGGCTGGCTAAGCAATTTTAGATGACGTAGATGACCTCGAAAAAATTCTTCGAAATTATTGATTAATAGCTTTAAACATGTACAATTAGCGAGAAACTTTTATAATAATGTTAACTCATGGAACATTGTTATAGAATGCTTCATCTCTCGATCATCAACTGTATAATTTGAACGTTAGTGGATTTGATATTTAACACGACACTGTAATTTCTATATCTAACTTAAAGATAACGTAATAAGGTATGTTCGATAAATCTTAAATTAGAATCTTAGGTATTTCTAGTTATAAAAGTTGAGGGTTCTAATTATAAAAAATTTAATCTGTGTTAAATCTTGCTGGTGGTAGTTACAAATAACTGTCGAGCTTTGTTGAGTTTGCACGTGGTGTGCCGACTAAAGGACTCGCGTCATATCAATTCTGTGAAATACTTTGTTTATATATTATTGTTGGACATTGGACAATTGTTGGACATATTTGTGGATGCAAAATAGGCCAACGTGTAGTGGGGTGTTGTTCACATGTTGTAACAATATTATGGTACATCGTGTTTGCTAACTTCCTCAACTAATATTTTACCGAATAAATGTCATCTTGTTTTAGAAGTAAGTTACAGTAGAATAACGAACATATTTTATGGAATATTTGCATGGTAGAACCTTATCTTAATTTGTCGCGTTTTATTGTTATTAATTAGCAGTTTGAGCAATATGTTGGTTAGGTTTTCTGTAGAAACGGTTTATGGCACGATCGACCGGGAACGGTTATTTTTGAGTTCAGGATCTCCGTTCATTGCTTGCACGGGTCTAATTACATCCTGCGAGGGTCACTAGAATTTCTTTGCTAGATTTTTAGTAATTTGTGTCCTTCGCGCTCAATAGCCTACGAACATACCATAAACCACGAATTTCCGAACGGCCCCGCTTGCCGATTAGTCACCCGGAGGAAATTCCAGATTTTTGGGACCTTCCACCCACCCCTCGCGACCGTCTCCCACCCTTCCAAGGTGACAGCGCGCTAAGGGCGTGCACATCACGCGATACCATAGATCAGTTTTTACAAGTCCCAATCATTTGGGTGGTCCTTCGAACCAGTATCTAGACGGCACAACATCGTGCAAACATCCACAAAGCTCGAAAGTTCATCGCCACAACCACGGGCATTAACAATGTTTTTACACATTATATAAATATTGACTTTCCTCTATAGAATATCGTTTGAATTTTTTCATTTCATGCATTCATTTCGAAGTTATGATCATTTGAAGTCAGAAAGTTTCAAGTAAGGTCAACTTCATCTACATTTTTTATAACTTTCCCATCACATTTCAGATAAATAATTATGCGTTTATGATGCCTCATTAAAATTTTAGGTGCCTGAAGGGGTACAAATTTGGCAGTTTTTTAACATCCTCCTTTACTATGTTCGTTCTCGAAGGACCACCTCCGTTTTAGGAGGACAAATAACTATTGATATTGACTAATCTCTGAAGAACTACTCGTAGGGTTTGGCCATCAAGCAGAAGTGTACGCAAATTCTCGACATGAGAGTCGGTCGACAGAGGCTGCCAAGAAGGCTGGATTTGCTCACAGAGAAGAAAAATCAGCTGAGCAGGACTTTTTTGAACAAAAGGAGAGTCCACTATATAGTCCTGGGTTGACAGATTAATCAAAAGGATAACCATTTTCATTTAACTGGTATAAAAAACTTTAAACCCTTTTTTCTCGAAACCGTATTTTCTGAACTGTCTGATAGTACATTTATGTTTTAATTTGACTGATTGACTCTAAATTTTGCATGCGCGTTCAGTAGATGTGTCATTCTCGTAGGAACCAGGGGAACCAACAAATTGTTTTTTTTTTCACTCATAAAACACAAAAAAATGAACAAAATCGATATTTAAAATTTAATGTGCTCCCATTCTTTATATTTTCAATATTCTTTTCTTATCCTAGTTCACCGTATAGCCACATTCATACTAATCAAGAATCTTTTTGGTTTTATCGTTTCGTATAAGTATAATGGCCAGAATCATGTAAGCCAGTAGGACACATTTTTTTAAAGGGACGCACTAAATAACTTATAATTCTGTCAATATTAATTATTTTCGCTTAAAATAAATGGTGAATATTCTTAAGACATGAATAAAGATACATATGTACAAAAAGTCGATTCTAAAAAGTCTTATGTTGCCTTTGTAAAAGAATTCTAAAGGAATCTAAAAAAAATAACACTCTAGACTAGAATACCCCTTTAAGTAATATAAATGGAAAAACATAAAAACAATAAAAAAAATGTAGTAGAATAACTATGAGTAAAAAGAAGTGTTACACATAATCAGAAGATTTTCAAATATAAAACAAAAAGAGTGGAAAAGGAAAAGACTTTTTGAGAGTACAAGGTTTTTGTTAGTAGGAAATAACCTATAATGAACGAAATAGAAAGAGATGAACGCATTCATAGCAGAACAAAAGGGAATCGGCATCGGAGGAATGAAACATCACCTAATCACCTTTCTTCAATCGAAGCTGTCGACTTGGTTGGCTTGCGAATTTTGTTGGATAGTGCTCTATGCAGAGCTATGTAGCTGTACTCCATTGCTTCCTTTTACTTGTACAAATCGTTACTTATTTCAGTTTGCTCAGCTTGCTTTTCAGGCATTACGACCGGTCCCCAATTGTTAAATTATTAGCTGGATACATCTCGCCACTGGTCTGAATATTTTCCTCATTTCATGAAAATATACTGCAAGCTAGACACGAAATGTTAATTAATACATTTTTCAGTTTAATATTACTGTTCTTCTAAGATTTACTACTCACACCCATGTCCACCGACTAAAAATGAATACCGACATCGTCCTTGGCAGTGCATATCTCTTCAAATGAAAAGCTAAACTTGATTTATTACTGGGAAAAGCCATGTGTGTAGAGCGTATAAACGGAAGGAAGCGTCAGTTTGGTCTATCTTACCCAATAAAATTGATTAACGTCGACACCTCGGTAAATTAAAGTCGATACACGGATCGCTATTATTAGTGATAAATTGCTGCTGGTCTTCTCGTTTACGAGATGCAGCGTGGCCACTTAAGTGGTGTCACGGCATCGTTGTTTTCGCTGAAATTTTAAGTTCTTGTCTTGCTGTTTCTTGCTCCTCGCCATTGGTTCTCGAACGGGGAATAAATGAGCTAGAGCTCGCAACAGGACAAGCCGTATACCTCTTTGAGGTTCTAAAACACTGTGCCGTGCGTTAACGCCTAACCCTACGCCATTAATTTTGCTCTTTGCGACGTGAGCTCATGTTGGGATAATCAGCTTGACTTTCCTTTACCATTTAATGGAAATTCAAATGGTAGTTTAAGGATACCTAGGAAAGGGAAATAGAAATTGATGATTGGCTTCTAGAGATTTGTGGAGAGGGAAGGCGTGGAGGTACATACGCTAATGGTAGATTTTCTTGGCAAGTACCAAAAAGGGGCACGGGGTCTGATACCAAGGCAAGTAGGCTGTATTTGGGGTGCGCGACGCACCATTATGCAGAAATTAAAGAAAGAAGTTTATGGTAAGCTATTGATGATTACGAAACGAGACTTTTCTAATTACGTGCTTACCACCCCTATCGTCAATAGCTTATTGTGTCGCTGTGTGCTAATGAGACTCATTCGCGACAATGCGATTTTTGGACTTTTCTTCCATTAGGTTTCGAAAAAGCAATCATTTTTATGCAATCATTCCTTTCCGAAAAGGTGTGAAGGCCTAATGGCCTGGACTTTTCGTCGTATAGACGGAACAAGTACCGTGTATAATCTCATGGACTACTGATGCTCGCTTCGGAATCAAAAAGGGAAACCGGAAACAGAGACGGACTTTCAAGCAATACTTACTATCGTGTGTTATATAAAACCAGTGTAAATAAATATCAGTTGAGATTGTATGTTAAATTATGAAGCATGCCTCAGGACGACGAAGCGTCATTGTTTTTGTTATCAATGATAACTTATCATAATAACGAAGGCAATTGAATGAGAAGCTCTCTGAACTGTTGAGCGTAGTTTCTTAGAAAATACATTGATTTTGTACTCGAACAGTTAACAATCTAAGATTTATATTTTCTAATCATGTATCTATATTTTCAATATTTTATAGTGTATGATATTTTGTTTCGCACCCTAATTTTGAGCAATTAATATACTATGAATATTCTTCAATTTTTCGTAGCAGTAAGGATTATTTAGCCCTCGAGGCGTATACCTGCCGCCTAACCCTCGAGATATACCAAATAAGTACATTTTTATTAGAAGGCCGTTAGCCGTTTCGTAGCGACAGTAACTTTATGATACCACGGCAATCGTAGTTCTTTTTGCCTTGCCTTTTATAAACTTGTTTTTTCGAGATAGAAGCTTCGTCCCTTTGTTCGGTAAATTTTCATACATATGGTCACCAGAGCCGAAGCGTTTCTTAAGGCTATTGTCTGCTACAATCATTGTTAGAGACATTCGGAATTTCCCCGTGCGTCACTCAAGGGTATGATCGGTACCTGAGAGTGACGAATGGTCTGGGGGGTGGCATTTTTGCTTAGTTTCTCCCCTTTAATTTTAACCAATAGGTAGTGTCAGCCACCCTTCCCCACCACTATCGAAACATGAATTCCACCTATCCGAGTGTCTCACCCCCGCGATGCGGTTTGTTCGGAGGCATCGACGGGATCTTTTTAAAAACGAAAAGTTAGTTAGACACAAGACATAGAAGCACGAACATTGAACGTTAAATAAATAGTACATTAGGTGTGATAGTCAAGGAAAATAAAATATAAGTTATACAGTCCACTAGAATTAAACTATTCGCACAAAGTTAATTCGGCGTGCGAAGTACGAGTTGCGCTGTTGTACGCAACAGACAGAACGTACGCGACAATAGTAAATGATCGACACTGTGATAATACAGCTGTGTATTTTTAATTTTCAACAAGATATCATTCATGCGTTACGTGTGTAGTTTATAGTGATAGGAAAGAAGAGAAATATAACATTGGTTCCAACTGGGGTGATGAAGATCCACCTTTAAATAATTAATCAGTCATTTCAAGGTAATGCAGAATCAACAGTAGTTCACATCGACTGTGGTATAGAAAATGTAGCGAAATTGTTAATTGGGGATCATTTCTTTGAAATAATTACGTCTGAAACAAACTTACAAATTATCCAGATATACAAAACCGGTAAGAGTGTTTACAAATTCAACAAATGATTGGGACTACTTATAATAATTAATTGATCATTGATCCATCGATCCATATTTTTGATAACAATAGACCAAAATCATTTTCTACACAGTTGAAATATTGTTGCAAATAAAGAACAAACATATATTCGTGAAAAAACTTAGTCTAATATTAAATGTCGTAATAATTAGTAGAAAAATACGTAAAACACTTTGGAAGCCACCTTTTTAACAAACTTTAAGTTTGTAAGACTACTTTGAAATATAATATAAAAAAATGGTTGCTAACAGAAGCAGTCGGCTAACTTCTGTACTTGGTTAGTTAAAGAAGCAAATTTTGTTTCCAAATCCAGGATGTAGCAGAATTTTACGTTATTTTGATCACAAGCTTAAAATTTCATGGGACTACTTTTATACTTCCATAATATCGGTTTGCTTAATTGGTAAAACAATTGTATCAACGCGATGGAACTCATTGTTAAATCAGTAATGGGTACGCTACTGCAACGTCGTATTAAACACTAATTATAGAAATAGCATGGAAGAATGTTACATGTCGCATTTTTTCCATTGCAATACAATATACGAACATAATGCATGCATTGGAAAGAAATAAATGTTACAAAAAAAAAAAGAATGCAAATTATTGCTCCTTATCTATTTCGTAATATGGAAATGTTGCAAAGTACAATACGCTGTGTGCAAATAGCGTGAACTATTACATGAACCCAGTGTGTCACACGCGGCTTGTAAAACATGCATGTGGCGAGAGAATTGGTACACGAACGTTTTGCGCGCTGCGTGTTACACACAGCGTATAAAACATTCGTGCATTGTCTCCCTAATGTTACGTAGTATATTTTGTTCGACTACGCTACGATGTCTATCTGTCGTTGTAACCTTTGAGTAGTGCACAGCCAATGCTGTTTAATGTATTTACCTGAAAATTTAAATGTATGTTCTTTAGGTAAAAAATTATTTAATATCAAAACCAAGTAAATACAAGTTGTGGCCCGGAAACCTGAATGCTGTTACAATATTCGACTAAATCAGATTCGTTCTTCTAATTCCTTGAAATCTGCACGCTTCTAAGTAATCGCATATGTAATGTTTAGCTAATGGAAGCTTTATTGCTTTTTGCTAACTGGTTTAAACTCTTAACTCAGCCTGACAAGTAAGTACTAATTGCTCCTTTCTAACTTTTACTCTGACTCCGGTTGTGGATTAATTGACAGTGACTGAGAATTGTCCGAACTGACTTTTTGAGACTTCCAATTTTTCCTCCTAAGAAACTCCTGGAAGAAAGAGTTTAGATGGGAGGCATAAAAATCCAAGAAGAAAATTAAGGCGGTTGCTTCGGTGTGCAACGTTCACAAGACACTGAACGTTCTTCTTTCAGGACGTTGCACTTTGTCGAGGAAAGCAAACATATAAATTCTAAATCTTTCAATCTGCTAATATATCAATTGTGATTGAGACGATGTGGCTAAAACATTTTTGAAAAAATCAACTGAACACTCGAGCTACACGTTAATTCTTAGAAAATATGCGAAGCACTGAAAATGAAACAAATGTTTCTCAAAACGACTGTTCCTTATGTCGTCCGCAGCGTAGACATACATAGGTCTGTAGCTTCAGCATATTTATAACATACTGTTTTAGTTATCGACTATTTACAATATATTTTCGTACCGATTACAAGAATAATCACTTTGTATCATTTAAGTATATGTTTATTTTATACAATTTCAAATTTCTTTTTTACTAGAAATATATTATTTTTCTTTTCAATTTAATATTTAAATATTCGATCACTTTTGAAAATCGAGGAAA
Source organism: Habropoda laboriosa (assembly GCF_001263275.1). Classification (NCBI taxonomy): domain Eukaryota; kingdom Metazoa; phylum Arthropoda; class Insecta; order Hymenoptera; family Apidae; genus Habropoda; species Habropoda laboriosa. The sequence continues at coordinate 546,734 of NW_017100524.1, forward strand.
AGCGCCAGACATCAGACTTTCTAATTTCGATTTGTTCTGAAGCGTGTCAAACTCTTTGAAGTCACTTGTGTATGTGTAATGAAGGTGGATTGAACAAATCTGAAGACGTGTATCTGAAATACACAATAAACGATTCTTCTAGGGCAATAGATTTGGCCTACACTCCGTTGAAAATTTACGACAGCGTTCGAAGAATACCAAAATATTCACGTCGCTAGTCTGGCAAGAACGAGAGACGTTTTTTATGAGATTTATAATATTCTAATTTTACGAGGGCTCTTTTCTTTACGACGAATTCTCCTTCCGCACGTTTATGCCAAAAGTAAGCTTTTATTTTCCATAAACCTTAGCGCACGAAGTAGACGTAAGATCATAAAGGCGAAGTAGATACACCCAGAGCGTTAAACTTTTTCCTCTTGTGCATACACCGATAAGACCTCGAACCAACTTCCGGCTAAATTTCTACACGAGATGTTTTTCTCTCCAGTTGAAGGCTATTCCTAAGGAATTTAAAACAACGAAAGAAGATGAAAAGGAAACTGTTCAAAATCTCAGTTGAAACTGTCTGCATTTCTCATTTATTTATGCATCTTCCTAACTTGCGTGTTTTCAGAAATGCAATTTTAAAATAAAAAAAATTTCAAGTATGCCCTCGACCACCGCACTTCGAGCAATTTTTGTAAACGCCTTTTATGCAAAGACGTTGTTAAATCTTAAAAAGGACCTTCCAAAGAACACAGCACGTTAAAAACTTTATGTTCTTGCTTCTTCATCTCAAATGCTTCCTTAACTTGAAGCTTTCGTTAACTATGTTTTTAGTCTACTTGGTAGCCATGTAAAAATGTAACGGTTATTGTATGGATGGAATGACAACTGAATACAAAAAAATGTTCCACAAAAAAATACACAGTGTCCCAGTATCGACCCCGAGGAGGGGTGATTCTATATGAAAAAATTAATCGAAAATATAGAATAATTTTTTTTCATTTGAGGCTTTGTTTTCAAGAAAATTGACTTTGAATATTGTCCGAGTACGTGTGCACTTACCTAACTATGTCTCGTCTTATGTCTATGCTAATAAGGGATGCCAATATTACGATCAGTACCAATAATACATTTATTACCGATTTGCTTAATTTAAATTTACATTACTGAACGAATTGTTGCAAGTGACTTTCTTGTTAACGCATACAAATCCCTACTCTTTGATTCAGAATCGTGAACTGATGATACGGTATTTTGATGCTTTAATTGTTTGAAACCTCGTACGATTTTTTCGTTTAGCTGCAGAGGATTAACACTATTTTCTACGTAGACTATTTCTTTACAAAATGTAACATTACCGCTGTTTACTAACATAAAAGTACGAGCGGAAGCAATCATTTTTGAAGCGTTTTTATATTCAATTTTCTGGAAAGCTAAGCCTTTTCTGAAAAAATTTTATTCGATATTTTCGGTTTATTATTTCATGTAGAATCACGTCCTCCTCGGTTGTACTATCAATACTGAGACACCCTGTATAAGTGTTTTAATTTTTTCAGCTTCTACCAAAATTATGCTCCTTATACTGTGTGCATGGTGTTCAAATATATACTGATATACTGAACCAAACAAAATCACACAGGTCGATATTACAATTTATTAACTTGAGTAACTATAGTAAACTGTAATGCAGCAGTTTTAAAAAAGATTATATGTATGTGTAGCGGGTGTTTTTGTCTTCCCTCTGCTTACGAAATTACAAAGTGAGGCTAACATGTATACTGCAGAGAAGAAAACGCAGAAATGACTTGATGAAGAAGGAAAGCAATCCTGGACGCCAACGGATCTACGTACATACGTAGAATGTGTCTTTTATAGGAAGCGAAAAACCTTGCTTGAGAGTACTGAGGGCAAGAACAAATCTGTACGCGATAGGATCCTGGTTGCGGCTTTCGGTGATCTTAGTACCACACTTATTTAGGTCTCAAACAATACTGTCTTTTTAGCTGAAAGTATGTTCCTCTTATATTGTACTGGAAAGCTAGTGCCGTACAATTAACGTGTGCCTAAGTACAGCGCGGCCGGACACGGTCAATTTTATGACCCCTGTACCTGAGCCTTCTCGGTCTCACATTATCGTGATTACTTACTCTACTCTACATACACGGATATATCGTCCGGTCGTATAGGCGAACCGACTAAAACTATAATTGTTAGGTTTTCTGTAGAAACGGTTTATGGCACGATCGACCGGAAACGGTTATTTTTGAGTTCAGGATTTTCGTTTATTGCTTGCACGGGTCTAATTACATCCTGCGAGGGTCACTAGAATTGCTTTGCTAGATTTTTAGTAATTTGTGTTCCTCGCGCTCAATAGCCTACGAACATACCATAAACCACGAATTTCCGAACAGCACATCTGTATGTAACGGTCCGCTTGCCGATTAGTCACCCGGAGAAAATTCCAGATTTTTGGGGCTTCCGCCCACCACCCGCCCACCAGTCTCCCACCCTTCCAAGGTGACAGCGCGCTAAGGGCGCACTGGAAGGGCGGTAAAGACGATATTAGACGTGACGTCGGACAGTGAGTAGTCGAGTAGTCGTTCAACCACCACGAACGAGAACCAAAGAGCAACCAGTTCACATCACGCGATACCACAGATCAATTTTTACAAGTCCCAATCATTTGGGTGGTCCTTCGAACCAGTATCTAGACGGTACAACATCGTACAAACATCCACAAAGCTCGAAAGTTCATCGCCACAACCACGGGCATTAACAATAAAACGGTAGATCTTTCCTGTCTAGCCTTAGCCCCAACACTGTAACAAATTCTCCATTCTGCCGTAAACCAGCCCAAGACACGTCCCGGTCACTTTCACCACCCTTCTTTCGTTTTCGTGTTTTTCTATGGGATATATTTCTGAGGGTTCTGGTCCCTTCAATTTTGCAAGTCTCTTTCACCTTCACTTTCTCCTTGCACTAGTTTGCCTTAATGTTCAATCACTTATCCGCTTTTTTGATTCCTCCTCTCCACTTTCTCCGCACCCAACCAATCACCATTAACACCGAAGTTATATGTTTCACCACATAGTTAAGCTAAAGATATTCTCTAACAGATTCTCCAAGACATTCCACATTCTATTCTACAATTCTAACACATTATACCACCTACATTCAGAGATTCAGACTGCAGAACAATCACCAGAGCACCATCAACCTTTTCAATACAACGTAGTACATAGTAATTCAGAAATATTACGTTTCTTTCACCTCACCACACCAACTACAAGAATATCGCCCTTGCGGCATTAAATTGTCGTGAGCGCAACGGTAGGTAAGTACTTTTCACGGTTGCGGTCGCGGTTTATCGTAATCGTGTCGCGAGTTTTGAGCACCGAACACATACATATGTACATTTAATATGTAAAATATTATGCGTTACATATATATGCATATAGGTATACCTATACATATACATAGGAAGAGGACTATGTGTGAATGTTATTCGAGAATTAACCTGCGACGATGGCTGAGTCAATTCTGACCCATACAGATATTTCACATTTACATTTTATAAGCTACATTTATGTATTATCATTTTATCAAATTATATAAACAATTGTATTTTTTGAGAGAATATTGTCATTACTTAAAGGCAAAAGGCATGAAATTATATCTGAAAATGTTATTAAAAAATTATTTATCTGTCGTCAGTATTAGTACATCGTGTACAGATAATTCTATTTTCTTTTATTACATGTGTATTACAAATATGATTTTAGCAATTATTATGTTTCGCGATGCTATCGCGTTTCGAATGTGAATACGTTCGCGATTGTCACCAGCCAAACTATTGTTAGGTAACTGTTTCAAAG
>NW_017100524.1:550608-551473 GCF_001263275.1 Habropoda laboriosa
ATTTTATCCGTTATTGTCCCGAATGTTGGACTATTTTAATCTTGATTGCAACTGCAGTTGAAGAGCGACTGTGTTCAAGGTATCGTATCGTCCCGAACGCTGGTGTCTTTAATATGCTCGCGAGAATTTGTCGCAGACAAGTTACATGCTGATTGGTTGTAGCGAAAATTTCTAATTACCAATCAGCGTCTAATAGGTACCTATATTATAGGTACTATAAGCTGAGCGCGCTTTACCTTGAAAAGAGTGGGACGATACCTGATCGGACGCGCGATGTGTCGAGAAATTTGGCAACAGAAATTTTCCCCAGGTTCTGTGTACTGTTAGAAACAGATGTCACGATCAACTTTAGAAAACTCTTATTTTATGACACGTCTTCGGCTATTGAGAACGAAGAAAAATAAATTCAACGACCGTTGAAAAAAAAAAAATCATTTCTCCCAGTGAGAAATACACGAAAAATTGAATAAGAGCTAAACGTGATTCAAAAATAACCTTTCTTCGCGACCGTGTCATAAACCGTGTGCCAAACGAAATGCAACAAACGTGTTTGTTCCGTTACGCACGGAACAATTTTATACATTACTATATTTATTATTATTTCCTACACAAATAAAGAAACTAGAACGTGTATTCATTTGTTCTTCTGTTTTCCTTTTTAGTTTTCTCCCATTTCTTTCCATTGCGTCTACTATACTTTTACGAAAAGTATTTCCATTGTTTTCGAATTTGTATTTCGAAGTTTTCTGCGCCCAATCTTCTCCCTAACTTTTCTAAAAATGCTTTCTCTTGCACTTCAAAGAAGATTCTTGTCCCCATGCAGGATTTTTTAAATTCCGTATAACAAAAGCGTTATTTGCTGCAA
>NW_017100524.1:551510-571486 GCF_001263275.1 Habropoda laboriosa
TTTTCGAACAATTTTATATAAAGCATCCACTCCACTTTTAGTGGAATTGCAGTGCACAATAATTTCAGGTTTGAAATTAATTTTGACATTAGATATGTTGTCTTGCTGATGTATGGCTGATAATATTACGCGTTACTTCAGTTTTGAAACGTTATGAAATTAAAATCATATGACGTGTAAATAAAAATTCAGATGAGAATTTTGAACGATTCTTCATTTGCATTAACATTTCCGACAAGTTCTTTCTATTTTCCCGCATCTGGCTTGCAAGGACAATTTTATTTTTCTACAGTTCGTCGACTAGTTTCATGACCGTGCACAAGTTGTCTGCAGTTATTGTGCGATTTGTAGTTTTCCAAAACTAATTCTTTGACGACACTTTGGAACCAATATTGTGATCTTGATTATCTAAAATTTCATGAAAATCACATGTGTTAAGGCCATGTGTTCAGGCTTACGCTGCGTCGACACAGGACATCGCCGTTTTTGAGAAAGTCAAGTATTTTCAAAGGATGTATATTTTCTCACGGACTTGGGTCTGGCTGGAAAACAATAACAATTTTCTCTCGAAGGATTGCCAGCCAGACCATCTCAACGGCAATTGACGCATCGTAAGTCCACACGCAGTCAAAAGGAGGACCTAGGATTTATGAGTCGGTTTTCCGAACTGAGACCCTTTGTTGCGACGTCCTGCAGGTCTTGCTTACCGAACGAACACTTGGCCTATAGGCGTTGCGCAATCGGGAAACCGCCCCAAGCTTTCATTGGACAATCCTAGGTCCCACTTTTCTACAATTCCTTCCAAAATAGGACTTGGAGGGAATTTTCCAGGACGATGGTGGGAGCGTTTGTCAACTTCGGTGGAAAGCGTCCCTCCATCAAACAGAACAAAATAGAACCTCGTATCGTACAGAACACCTCGCGACTGAGAAATAGTTTAGAAATAGCCAAACGGACAATAAAATTTTGCGTTGTAAATAACTACGTTTTATTTACTAAATATTCCTAATTCCAAATTATTTGTAATTAACAACATGCACTGCTTATTTGTTTAAACAGAGCAAATGTTTAAACAGGGTGATTCCAGCAACTCTGAAAGTAATTATGACTATAGCAGTAGATATAATAATTATAATAAAACTATAACAATAAAAACTGACAAATTATGAAAGAATAGAATAAAAGGAAACTATCAAAAGTATAGTACACTAAAACTATAAAAACTATGAAAGTACAAAAACATTATTGAATAACGAAAATTATAAAATTTAATACTCTATATCTTATAACACGTATTTTCTCCTTGAAGCATCAGGTTGCACTGCTTGACTCGTTAGAGGTGCATTCGTTTGTTCCGATCGCCGTTCGTCTCCTTAAATGTCGCTTCAAAGTGAACATTGGATGCTCGGATCAAAAATGACTCATTGTCAGATACTGCCAGGCGACGCTTAATTATCTCTAACAGAATGTAATTGCTTGAAAAGTCATAAAAGTTTGTAACTTTTACAACCATAAGTAATCCTACGCTACATCTTGTAAAGAACGTAAGTAAACTAAGAATTTAATAATCTTTTATTGTAATGTAAGAAATAAAAATTCCAATTTAACAAAATTGTTTTACTTCAGTCAGAAGTACTATTTGTACACAAATTTATATGAAAATGGATGAACATTTTACATGAAAAATGAATAGAAAGGTATAAAATTTTTAATGGATTATTTAAACAAATGGTTTTTTTTTTAATTGATTAGGTACGTGAATTTGTCAACTAACATGCAATTTTCACATTTAAATCAGATATTGGATCAAATACATAGGTCTCCTTACCCCAGCTTCAGAGGCTATTTCCACCCCTTCGACATGAATAATGACCAATAAAGAAAAACATGTATCAATTTTTGTTTTCGAGAACTACATCATACGTAAGTTTCATCAAAATTTGTGAGTCATACTTGGGGTTAGTCCCTTGTAAGATTAAGTCAAATAAACTATAGCTTGTATATTGATAGTGTTCCACTACAAGTAGTAATATGTTGTAACCCCGTTAAAACAGTGAATTAATTGGAACTACATCAACTGCTCTTTGTCCCTGTTAATGCCCGTGGTTGTGGCGATGAACTTTCGAGCCTTGTAGTGTTTGCACGATGTTGTGCCGTCTAGATAATGATTCGAAGGACCACCCAATATGATTGGGACTTGTAGATTGAACTGGTTGCTCCTTGGTTCTCCCTGTGGTGGTTCTACGACTACTGGACGACTGACTCTCCGACGTCGCGTCTCGGACGTCCGTGAGAGGGATTTTTGTTAGTATCATCTTCTCCTCCCTTCCATTGCGCCCTTAGCGCGTTGTCACCTTGGAAGGGTAGGAGACGGTCGCGAGGGGTGGACGAAAAGTCCCAAAAATCTGGAATTTCCTCCGGGTGACTCATCGGCAAGCGGACCGTTACATACAGATATGCCGTTCGGAAATTCGTGGTTTATGGTATGTTCGCAGGCTATTGAGCGCGAGGGACACAAATTACTAAAAATCTAGCAAAGCAATTCTAGTGACCCTCGCAGGAGGTAATGAGACCCGTGCAGGCAATAAACGAAAATCCTGAACTCAAAAATAACCGTTCCCGGTCGATCGTGCCATAAACCGTTTCTACAGGAAACCTAACAGTCCCTGAATTATTTCTCTGATACAAACACTGTTGTTACATATACACGTAATCTTTGAGAATTATTTATCAAAGCGCTACATGTTCCGCACACACCAAGTTAACTTTGTGTTAATAGTTGACAAAGTGAATTGATTGTGGTTAAAAAGAACTATTTACTGAATTTTAGCACACATGCCGTTTGGTAGTCTAGTTGATCCGTTTAGTAAATGTACACATATATGTATAATATTTTACGAAAATTATAATAATGTTTCTATTGATGATGACTTTGAAGTGAAGGTGATAGAGAACGAAGGTGGAGAGGATAGTGGAACGTGTTATGGTTGGGGTGGTAAAAAATTGCTAATCAAAGGAAACTCTCTAACGGCTTTCTCAAGGTTTATGAAAAGTTTAAAATTTTAATTTCCAATGTTGTCTGCCATAAACTGTTTGATTGCCAAATGTTTCATATTTTTCTTTTACGCCTCTACAACATGAAGTTTAGCGTTAATGCATAAGAAAAAAAGGTAATATGTACAGGCAGCACATAGTATCTGCAAACAAGAGGAAGGGGACCAGTCGGTTATGCGCATAAGTTAACGAATACTCTTATCAGGTGACGACATGCGATGTAATCCGATATTAGAAATGCATTAACAAATGTCAAGTCAATGACTGGGGGAAATTGCGAGTAATCCTCGTAGGTTCAGCGCGCTTTAGGTGTCACAAATCAAGTTTCAACCTCGTATCTGGCCGCGACAATTTCTCCTGTTCGGTCTCCACCAGCCTGCCTTTCCTTCGCCCTCTAGACTTTTGCAACGAGAATTAGTAATGATTTGTTTCTCGATTGCCAAGAGAGACGTTGTGTACGAATGTACATATGCTTGCGTTCGATCGTTTTAAGTACTCAAAGGAAAAATTTCTTCCTTAGCTGAAGTTTCTGGCATCCATTTAAACATTCCATTTGGATATAAAATATATGTCACTTATAGAAATCTTACTTAACCGTTGTAAGGAGTTTGTAAAGTTACATGAATAACTAAATTTAGGTGAAATTAACCCAATAATATATATTTACAAGAAATGAGTGTAAAAAAATAAAACTTAGTTCATTTAATTATTACGGCTTAATATTGTAATGATATATTAAATTTGTACAATATAAGTTTACTATTATGTTGAAATTATATGAAATATTGTCGCTTGCCTTGCCTGTCCTGGGCGAGACGATAAAATATTTTCTTATCGCGTTCTGCCAGTTCGAGGTATTGCATAAGCACGCCATAATATAAAGCTATAATATACAAGCATAATATGTTCGATTCTTATGCGTTCATCTAAGGGAAGGCTGTATACATTTAATTCGGAATCTGAGTTTTCTTCATCTTCTTCTATTTCTCTTACTATTTATTATTTATCGAATTACAAGTACTAAAGAAAGAAATAAAAATAGGTGCTGCAAATACTGTTTGTAGGCCCTCTATCGTAGAATATCAAATGAAATTTGAAGCTGTTTTGAATGTAAAGAATAACGTGTTACACCAATCTTTAGTTAAAAGACTCGAACTGAACTCGTGATGGTTATATTACAGAAAAAAAGAGCAAAAAGAATCCGTAACAGAAGAAGCATGGCAAAAGATTATCAAAGTCACTTACTACGTATGAGCCACTGGCTATGAGTTTACAGGCCAAAGAGGTTACCTTCACTTTTAGAATTTTTTGAAATTTTAGTGCTAAAGCACTTGATTGATGCTTATTTCTTTATATTTAAAATAAATTTCCTTAATAATCAGGCTTAACACCACTAAATGACAAAAATTTGTATGTTCGTTGAATAATAAATCATTTATTTTAGAAGCTAATGTGATTAATTCCATACTTTAGAATAAATCGTTGTAATAATGTAATTCAAACGCTTATAAGAATTTAGCTAAGCAATTTTTTAATCCAACAGTAAAAAAGATATTAATATTAATACTTATATTTGATGTATATAAATTCATCAATTTTCTCTCCTTTTTTTTTTTGGAGTTAACCGATGTGGCAAATGACCGGCTCGTGTATTGGATCAAATTGACCCATAAATTTCATAAATGTGCATGATAAATATTGTAGGATACTCGAACTCGCGATTCGAATGTATTTCGAATGACAGCTGAATGTCGGTGCGCTCACAATAAATTAATGTCGTAAAGGCGATATTCTAATAGTTTGTGTGAGATAGTGAAAAAAAGACACTGGATATTGAGCTACTCCATTGACTAATGTATAACTGATATTTAGTTTAACTGTACAGAGAGTGATGTGTAGTAGTAGTCTCGCAATGCTTATGAATGTTTGTGTTTTGTTGGTGTGTTGGTGTATATATAAGCTGTAGGTGTTTCCTGATTGGTTGGTTGTGGTGTGGAGGTGGAAAAAGTGTGGTGTGTTGTCTGATTGGTAGACTGAAACTATTCTTTTTCGAGGGATCGAATTTGTTAGCAACAGTAACGGTATTTTTTATGGCTGCAATTGTTTTTAGCACAGGGGGTATATGGTGGTCTTTGAATTGTATGTCCACCACTGTATGACTTGATGGTTCTGGTCAGTCGGATGCGCGACCGAACAAATATACCCATTAAAGAAATCATACTTTTTTCTCTTTCGTAAAAATTATTAATGTTTTTTAGGTATTTAAGGATATGAAAATGTTTTAAGCCAATGATACATTTAATAACAGAGGAAAAAGAATTTGTGACTCGATTTTAAGTCAAATTGATCCAATTTCGGTACAAGGGTTAAATATGAGAGTTTAATTGGTATTAAGTAGCTTAATGAAAAGATAGTTGCTTCAGGCTACGATGCATTAAACATATGAATAAAAGATGTTTAAAAATTTTTGTTTTGTACAACTTGTATAATTATTCTTAAAAAAAAAACACAGCTCCAGATAGACCATTTAATTCTAATTTTTTAACATAATTTATGTAACATCTAATAATTTCATTGTTAGCTCCCACACAGTGCCTGAAGCCGATTATTCAGCAAGCAAATTAAAATATGTTTAATATATTTCAGTTTATGTTCCAACACAATTTTATTGCAAGAGTAACAATTAATACTAAAAATAAGTTCGAAGTACTAAATTAAGCAAAATCCAATGTTCAAAGTTCACAAAATTCAGTTCGAGATTTATGTATGTGGGCTAGTCCTCTGCGATACAGTTGAAGTCCAAGTGCAGTAGCCAATTAGTCCCACTAACAATAAATGCGAATTCAAAGTCCGATTACAAAGTCTTTAAAAATCACAAGCATCTCTAAAAAAATCTAAAGAAATTGAAAAGAATCTCTCTTATTCAAATTGTCGTATCTGGTAACGCAGCTTCCCGCGCTTCTCGTGGGTTGGAAGGTCGGGTTGGCGTTGGTAAATTATTGCACGTGTATGTTCCAACTACTTATGATCGCGAACAATACGTATCCGTTCGTCCAAAGGTGTGTCTTAATTGAAAATGTAAATAAGTGAGAAAAGAGTAGGTGCTATGCGGAGATGAGATGTTGGCACACTACTTACAAACTAAAAAGCACATGGAATAGGGGAATCGTCTGCTCGCCTCACCCAATCCCCCTCCAAGAAATCTTACTTTTAAGGTCCTCACTCTAGGTATCTCACTCTGTCGCATTTGTTTCGTTCGCGTTCTTCGAGATATGATCGACTCATTGTCAGCCAATTATGACAATGTGTGTGAGTAGAGGTGTCGCTGTTACTCTACAGCCAGTTAAATTAGCGGTCGATGATTCCCCTGTCCTCTGTGCTGTTTTAGCTTGTAGGCAGTGTGCCAACATCTCATCTCCGCATAGTAGAGTCCAATGGGAAATGTTAAGAATTTTCTAGGGCGTCTTTGACACTGTCGTTCACACCCTGTCAGACACGACGACAGTCCGTGCGTCAAGTACTTTCTTACAGGTACATATATGCCAGTGTCCACATGTCGGTCAAGGGCAATTTAGAATCCGCTAAGTCCAAGTCATTCATTATTGTTGACGTATTCGTCAGTCCTTGATCCGAATAATAAGATTATGATACGTTAATTGCTATTTACTAGGAGAGGCCAAGCGTCTAAAATGCTAATTAAATTTGCGGCGTTTTTAGAAACTAAATTATTGGAGTCCTCAAAAATAGCATCGTAAACTTAGTGTAATCCGTTACCCTAACACTCATCTTCTTTTAAATTTTAACAGTTTATTCTATACGTATGTTGCATAACTAGGTTTGAGCATTATAAGTAAACGATAGATTGTGTTAGGTAGATTATCAACTTCGTAAAATGAATAGTAGTACTAATTACAAGCAGGTATTTCTTCCTATCTATGCGCAATTCATCGATGAGCTTTTGAATAAATAAAAAGCGTGTTCTGTTTCTGTTAACTATACCGTAGACTCAACTATGTATTTCAGATCGCTAGAGTTCATTCATTTCTAATAGATATTTCAAAGAAAGATTTATAAAAAAAAATCATGACGTTTAATTTGAACGTTAAAACAAAACGCGTACTAAGCAAATGACTTGCAGTAAATTGTTTGTTTCAAATACACTGGATGATCCAAGTTGTCCGTGAAATATATTTCTTTCGGTTTTATAGAGAGCATAAATGAAGGTTACTTGGAAATGCGATATCATTAGCCCACAAATTCACTGAACCGAAGGATAGAATGCATGAGAATGCTCTGGTTAAAATAAATGTTCATAAGCGGATTTCGGCGTGCAGTGAAATATACGTGTATCACGGTAAACATTGCGAAACGTTCATTCATATTACGCAACGAAAAATATTACTTTTCATGTAAATATTGGTCACCAACGTTCCTGGTAATATCGCAAACTAACGCGTCAGTAGATATACGTTAAAGTACCAATATGGGGCATATTTTCATCGCAGAGAGTAACGAGCCAACCCGTATCTCTGCACTGACATTTAATCTAGTCCTGATATATGGATAAAATTTTATTATACCAATTCCCCTCTCTCGAACGTAACCGATTACTCATTCCGAGCGTATTTCTCGCGTGTCAGCCTTACACGGTTCTATCGATCCCGACGCAGCCAGCAATTTCATAGATTTAGTGGTCTGAGCTTAACACATTGTCCGTAACAGACTGTAATGGCGTTATTCATAAAATATTCAGGAATCGTAGCTTATACAGGAAAGCCGGCCTGAAGACACGAACGAATACTTACACGCGACTGCGTCCGATTCTCTGTCAAAAACGCATTAATAATACATCGATTAATTATCGGCTTACATCAATGTACGTGCGTGTGCCCATCTAACGATGCTATGAACGCGATCAATTTTCATCGATGCGCAACGCTCGCCTAGTCAAAACTACAATTCATACCGACGATACGCGCCTTCGTTGAATTATTAATGGCGCCTCGCTTGTAAATTTACTTCATGCCCAAGTGCTGAACTACAATGGAATGAGAAGCGTGAACGTGAATTTAAGCACTTGGAGACGGTGAATTTTCCGTGAACTTTTCCAAGCGCCTGTAAAATATTATGGAACATTTTAAAAGTATACAAATGGCAACGCTTTCTTCAATATTCCATGGATTATCGCCTAAAGAATGTATTAATAAATTTTATCGAAATATACTTAAAGCCGTAAAATAAATCATTTCTACGTCTTCGAAGTAAATTTCAAAGCTCCATTTTATGAAAAATTCATAGTCTGCACATTCAGAAAAACTTTCCGCAAAGTACCATCGTCAAATTAATATTGCACGGATGGATTACATGTAAGTATCGAATGCTAAGTAATTTTGCAAATAATTACATTAAGAAGAAGAAGTGAGTTCGAAGTAAAGAACAAACGAAGATGCTTTGATCGAACCTAAAGGTTCGAACTAAAAGTTATTGAATGGGGATGAATTAGATTAATTGCTGATGCACAATATCATAAAATTCTTTGCGACAAAAAGTAGTTGCAACGAGATCTCGAGAACATAGCTGTGTTGCGAATGAAACATGTATTAGTTAATGCACAAAAGGTATTACAGTAGAGTCTTGATTATCCAAGGTGATGTGGACCAAGCCTATCTCGGATAATATGGAAGGGTTGGTGGGTGCTCATAAATCGTGCAATAAAATTATAAAAAACATTTTGATAATGTAAAATTGTACATGTAATTAACTATTTAACTATTTAACTAATGAAATAGTTAATTGAACTTAAATGCATGTACAATATTACATTATCAAAATGTTTTTTATAATTTTATTGCACGATTTATGAACACCCACCGACTCTAAAAAAGAAATGAAATTTTTTAATTTTATTTAAGTTCAAAGTACCTCGGATAATAGGGAACCTCGGTTAAACGGAACTCGGATCCACTGTAATTTGAAAAGGCAAGTGATCAATGGTTGAAGTGTACGCATTGAGTGGTGAAAACTATTCAATTTGGTTAGAGTAAGATTTCCTTTCATTTGCTATCTGTATAAGGAATTAAAAATTCATAAAGCGCACGAATATCACGACCTTTCGAAATTTCCATGCTCAATATAAATAACATTATCCGTTTGCTTTGCGAAGTTATTATTATATTGCAACAATATACTTCGTTGAGCAGGGAAAATTATAAGTCGATTCATAATCAAAAACGTAAACAGATATTGTTAAGCCGCACATGCATGGCAAGGTCCCATTACGGCCAATCACAGAAAAGGTTATTTTTCAGACTTCGCATTTTTAAACAATAAACAAACCCTCGGTGCCAGCGATCGTTGCAAGGCAAGAGGCTGGTAACAACTTTTCCGGAAAAACACCGACTCTCACACCTTCCTTAGCTGGTGTCAGCTAATTATTGTCAATACGTCCTCATCCACCAATAGACCAATAGAGGTTTCATTCCATTTTTACCTAATGTAATGCACCAATCAAATGCACTTAAAAATTGTACGCGTCTCATCACCATTGTTCTCACCGACAGTTACCATTCAACTTCCGACAGCAACAGTTCATCCATACGCAGTATCCAGTATCAATGAAGAACACACCCTTGATAAAAAAACTAGTGCAACTCAATTCAACTAATTAAACCAGGCTAAAGTTATTAAGTTCACAATAGCCAACGTTTCATCGAACATCGTCACAAGCAAGCGCAAACGGGCCTTACAACCCCGTAAATTTCTATGAAAGAACAACGGCGTTCGGGATGCATCAGATATAATAAATGTATGTGATACGTAATTTTTAGAACATAATTGTTACTCGTATGCTAATTTAACATTATGCATGTATTTAAAGAAGGAAGAATTTGTTTAAAACTATTGTCTATTGAAAAGGGTCTAGTCGAGTAAGCATAATGAAAATCGTCAATTGAGACGTAATGAAACGTCAATGGAAAGAGCTTCCTAGGAAAACTATTTCGGCAAATTTTTAGCCCTCTACCCCTATTATTAGGATAGTTATCGACCTAAACATGATTATCGGTTTGTTGCGAGCGTTTGACCTTATGCAGTTCTGAGCTCGCTATGGTTCAGCCTTGAATTAACAATTCTGAACCTCGTTGAGAATGTATAGAGACACTGTTCTTTTTCGTTGTTGCTTATGTGATGTTTAATCGTGATCTGAGATGTTTCGGATGTGAGGTGACTTAAGTTACCTCGCAGAGGTACGTTCGGGGGATGAGACCCGCGGATCGG
The DNA here is from genome assembly GCF_001263275.1 of Habropoda laboriosa. Taxonomy (NCBI): domain Eukaryota; kingdom Metazoa; phylum Arthropoda; class Insecta; order Hymenoptera; family Apidae; genus Habropoda; species Habropoda laboriosa. Next base: position 561,840 of record NW_017100524.1, read on the forward strand.
TAGATTAACATGTATGGAGTTGGCGAAGAGAGGTGGTTGAGATATGCTATTGGTTAATCATGTCGGTATTTTGAAGAAAAAGTAACTGCCCTCTCGCCGATGGTCACTCGCAGGTACAGAAGTACCTTCGAGCGACGCTCGCGGGATAATGACCGTAGCGGGCAATAAACTTAGTAAGCACTTTGACTCTGACGAAACATGCCGAAACTAATAAAGAGAAAAAAAGGCACATGCGAGTCTCAGGATAGACAATGACTCGGAAAATACTGAAGCTTGACAAAGGAATGTAACAGTTTTTGCCGGCTTCGTAAACTTATTGTTGCTACAGAATGGTCAGAATTGCTTAAAAATAACTGTTAAGGCGTAAAACTAATCATCAGTAAAAACCATTGTGCATATTTTACCTTTTTTTTGAATGCATAGCGACGATTGCCCCTTTGTATTAGGATTAAGAATTTTACCTCGGCCGTGTTAATTTTTCCCACTTTCTCATGTCCGCATTTATTATTTAAGCACGCATTCCTTAAAGAAAAATTAGATTCTAAATTTCTATCAGCTGTTCAACACAAACATTATTATCACCAATCTAACGCGTTTTTCTAAGTCAACCATTGTAGAATAAATTCATAGTTTAAGTGTTATCTATACTCGTGACATCATTCTTTCACCACCGTTCAGTATCCAAATTCAATAAATATTCAATCGTCATTAACGTTGACGTTTGAAGTGAGCATACACGAAAGACTCTCTTTCATACTCCAACTTGTTAAATTGCTCACGCCTAAACAATAACGGCTCGGTGTTAGCAGGCCTGGTCTGTGAGGCAGATGTCAGGCCGCGATATGACCCCCTGTAGAGGGTGAGGAGGTGCAACGCAACACGGTTTATTCCTGATTTCTTTTGTTCTATCGTATAAAAAATTGTATCAAAAATCTGAGATACTATAGCCAGAGTGTTATATATCTGAGAATTTTTTCAGATTTTTTGAATGAAAACATTATTTTTGCAAAATTAAAAAACATTTAAAATGCCAATTTTTTTATTGAAGTTATCAAAGCACAACATTTATATTTTTACAGTAGAAGCTGCCTGTCATACTTATTAACTCAATTTTTTCAGATTTTTTGAAAGGGTGCGTCATAGTTTAAAAAATTGAAAACCACTATTTTTTATTTTTATTGTAAAAATATAAATATTGTACTTTGATATCTTCAATAAAAAATTGGCATTTTAAATGTTTTTTAATTATTTTAAAATACTTTTCATTCAAAAAATCTGAAAAAATTCTCAGATATGTAAACACTCTGGCAATAGTATCTTAGATTTTTTACATAATCAAGCATAAACTGAAAATCATATTTATGTCGATAACTACCCTAATAATAGGGGTAGAGGGTTAAAACTTTGTCGAAATGGTTTTTCTAGGAAACTCTTTCAATTGACGTATCACATGTTACATCTGGTTTAGGGGCACTTTTACCATGCTTATTCGGTTAGACCCTTTGCTGAAATGAATACATATGTGTTATACGTTTGCGGATAGTTTGCTTTGGTCCAGTCGTAATTGGCAAATTTTATGCAAAGATAATAGAAAATTCCGCTATAGATGAAACTGATAAAATAGTAAAGAAGGAAATTCGTGAAGGCAATAAAAAAGATAATGCTAATTCATTCGTACTGGGTATTTAAGAACTGTAATTTTTAAGCTTACAAAGAAAATGTAAGTTTGTTAGAGCAACAGATTGCCCTATGTTTAGGATAGAGTCGATTAATTTGCTATTTTTGACGATTCGAACGTTTTATTTTCCTAGCATGTATTGTATTTAACTTTACGATCAGGAGAAACGCCTAACGCTTAATTGGTTTTTAAGCGTTTGGCCTCTCCTGCTCAATAGCAATTGACGTATCGTAAGCTTATTCTTCTGACAAAGGACGAATGGACGCATATACTAGAATAAACGACCAGGACGTAACGTACTTTCTGGGTTTTCCCTCGACCAACACATGGACGCTGATGAACCGCTACTTGCAGTTGACGTACCGACGACATGACAGGGCGTGAACGCCAGGACACAGATACCCCCGAATTTTCCTATCCATCTCATTGGACAAGACTGATTTCCCACCTTTTTTCCACATTCCTTAGGACATTCCTCTTGACGTACGAACGTGAATAAAAAAGACCGAGACACGCGAGATAGTACTATTATTCTGAACATTATCCTGAACAAGACACGCTGTACGAACGCATTGACACTCTAAACTGTGAACATTTCGTGAACTGAACTACTCGAACAGTACATACAGTCATTGTTAGAATAAAAATTATGTCGTGAATAAACATCGTTTTATTTGCTAAATAACCGAGCTTCACGAACCTGCGGAGTTGGCAAAGTTAAAAATGTCATTAAAGTATATTAACTATAATCTTTTAAAGGTCATACGCTGTTTAACATGTGGAAAGTATTGAAATATGTATTAATCAAATGCTCAAAATTTTTTCATTTATACCTTTTGTTCGTAAAATAATTTTTGCAGCTTTTGGTAAAGTCTGTTTTTTAATTTATATCGCAAAATTTATATCAAACTTATGTGGATAACATCAAGCAATTTATGAAGTATATTTAAAAACGAACTAAAAAGTTTAGTATTTAAAAATTCCAATATTAAATCATTGCATGTTTTGTAGTCTGTTAACACATTGTACGCGGGCCAAATATTCGATACATAAAACCTGAGTGGTTGTGGTCATCATTGCTTGATTACTGGGAAAGACATCACTGTCAATGTCTTCAATTTCTACATCAGAATCTTCTGAGTATATCGAATAATCCGATGAACAGTCAGCAATATACTCATTAGTAAATTCACTCAATTTATATGGGCAAAAACGCCGCCCTAAAATAAAACTTACCTATAATGTATTTTCGAATCGAGACCGCGAAGCATGCGAAACTAATGCTGACTTCTAAAAGAACTCGTGTAAGTAAAGTGTCAATTGATCTGATTTCTTCTCAACTATAGTTTGTGTCTTATTTTGTTGAGCAAAAAAAAGTGATAACAAGTACTGTTAATGCTCGTGGTTGTGGCGATAAACTTTCGAGCTTTGTGGATGTTTGCACGATGCTGTGCCGTCTAGATCCTGGTTCGAAGGACCACCCAAATGATTGGGACTTGTAAAAAACTGATCTATGTCTGACGCGTGATGTGAGCTGGTTCCACCTTGCTTCTCCGTGTTCGTGGTGGTTGAACGACTGTTACACGACTCCTCGTCCACGTCGCGTCTCCAACGTCCGTGAGAGGGATGTTTGTTGGGACACGCTGATTGGTTAATGGTTAACGATTGCATTTGCCAATCAGCGTGTCTAATATCGTCTTTGCCGCCCTTCCAGTGCGCCCTTAGCGCGCTGTCACCTTGGAAGGGTGGGAGACGGTCGCGAGGGGTGGGCGGAAGGTCCCAAAAATCTGGAATTTCCTCCGGGTGACTAATCGGCAAGCGGACCGTTACATACAGATGTGCCGTTCGGAAATTCGTGGTTTATGGTATGTTCGTAGGCTATTGAGCGCGAGGGACACAAATTACTAAAAATCTAGCAAAGCAATTCTAGTGACCCTCACAGGATGTAATTAGACCCGTGCAAGCAATAAACGAAAATCCTGAACTCAAAAATAACCGTTCCCGGTCGATCGTGCCATAAACCGTTTCTACAGAAAACCTAACAAGTACCTATCAACGTTTGAAACATGCATACATAATAGTGCTCTTACTATCCAGATATCCAAATACTCGAATTACTTATTATAACTCGAATAATTTTGTAATAAGAACAGTTTCTGTAAAGTTTCTTTTTTAATTCAATTTTCAGATTTAAGAGTACAGAAAATAAAATAAAAAATAAAACTTTTTTCCAGATACACTACCTTCATGTTAATAGGTTTACATAAAAACATAGCAGTCTTAATTACGCAATTTCTATTCAAACACTACTTTTCATAGAAGCCTTAACATCTCATAATGCTACTATTGTGGCATAGCTTCTTCTTGCACTGGACCCCTCGATTGATTGTCGAGAATCGTGATGCGAAGTCCACACTAGTGTTCGCGAGCACGTTCACGAACAGATTGCGAACCGTGTTTGCCGACAGTATAGACATTTTCTCGAGCAGTGAACTCATTAGCGAGCTTTAGTGTGGATACGATGCTGCTTCTGTTCGCGAACAGTTCTGGCTAGTGTGGACTCTGCATAAGTGTCGATCGCCTGAAGGTGCGTTTAGACTAAACAAACGAATGTTCGTTCGCCCTCCACTTCAACAAAATTCATGTCCAAACGAGCATAAACAAACGCCGAATGTATGAAGAATTTTTGGAAGTGGAGAACGTGCGAGTATTCGTTCGTTTGGTCTAAATGCACCTTGAGACACAAAAAGTGGTAGCATACACATGTATAAGTAATCACACACAGTCCTCTGTTTTGATGCGTGATCGTTTGTCATTTGCATCACTTACACACATGTAGAATTGGCCCGTACAAGTACTCAATTGCAAATCAAGAAAGTGTTTGAATATCCGAATCTAAATCAAACACTACGCTTATACTCAGGTACTCGAATCTAAATTAAATAAGTATCGGATATCTGTAAATCCGAGCAATAGTAAGAGCCCTAGTAGATAACCATTTACTTCAAATGTATTCACCCAGTTTGTCGTATTTGTATGACCGATTTGTGCTTAATTGTAGGTATTCAAATATTTTTATAATCCTTCCACACCATATCCTTCAAATAAACGTTTCGTAAGCACTTCATAGATAATTGAATTATTCTTGCTTTTATTCTTTTTGAATTATTCTTATTGAATTCTTACTTGCCTAATGTATATATTTATTTTGTTAAATGTTTCATACGCCACCGTTTAAGAACTTACGTTTGTGAGCAACTACAGATCTTGGAATAACTGTATTTGTTGTCTCCAGTTTCAGTTTCTTGAGCCAGATAAATGTTGTTCTTTTCGAATGCATTTCTTATCTAACGAAAAGAATCCAAACAAAGAAAATCTAGCAGCAGAATAGATTATTTGCTTTCACTGTGGAATGGCCGTTCGCTTGTCTGCAGTACATAATGGAAATAAAGTGTCCTTGACTAAAGTACTATAAATCTGGTAGACTTATCTCATTCTTATTTTTTTTTCTTCCATCCCTTTCCTGCTTGCGTATCGTATTTACCATTTTGTTGGAATTGATGAAATAAAAGATGAGAGTAATGAATGTTTGAAATGGGGAATGGAAAGGTATTTAAGAAAGAATTGCATTATTTTTATGTGTAACAACTGCGAGATCGTTAAAAACTTGCAAAAGAGTATACTGAAATGGACTTGAAATATTTTCAACGCACCAAGCTTCCAATTAATATTGTTTGTTCAATTAGGATCGCTCGTCTGTACTCGTTATGCGTTGTCGCAGTACGAATTCTGATAGAAAATAGAAAAAATGATAATGTTCTTTAGAAGTGTTTCTCTTTTTTTATTTTATTAGGGTAAACTGTTAAAAGGGTAGAGATTAATATTAATTTTGATTTTTATAACGTACGTTAGGGAAATATTGTAAGACACATATGTACATGATAAATAATTTCGTAATTCATAGTTCAAATTGAAACTTCTAGTTTAATTTGTCGGTAATGCTTGAGTAAGAAATTGCTACAATTTAATATAATAAAAATCCTAACTTTGTAGGCAATATTTTGAAATGCAATTCCATTTCAGGTATTGAATACGACGAAATCGTAGAATGAGGCAAAGCAAACTGTTCGCTGTCGGCAACCCTAGAGCGTTTTGCATTTGCTTTGTCTAGACAAACTTGACAATGACGGATTACATCCGCTGTCAAGAACGAAGACAGATGTTTAAAGCATCGTCTGGGTGTTGATTTTATCCGTCATCATACAAAATCTCAAATACTTTGTGATACTTCAATGGATACAAACATATACGAAATAATCATTTCTCGCATCATTTGTATTTAAACGAACGTGTTCGATGACGAAATAAAAATTCGCAATTTCAACGTGTTACTATTACTTTCAGCTTACTAGGAAAATACAATCATTCATTAATCGCAATGTCGCACAATTCTTTGAAGTTATTAAAATACTGTAAATGTTGGTCGAAAATCTTACCGACCTTGTCATAAATTTATGACATTATATCCATAAATATGTTATGCACCGGTTTTGACACATGTGTGCATCGGAATAATTTTTCTTCAGAGAAAGTTTTGAAAACGAGAAGACGTTTATTCTAACTCTTCCAAATATATATTTTTGTACTGTGTGGTTCAGGTTGTTGGCTTCTACTAATCAAAAGTCATTTCAAATTATAATAGATTTTTAATAATATAATAGTAACAACAGTAAAGCATTTGACAGTACCCTACATACCTAGCTTATACACGCATTGCAGATATTCAAAGTACATGCATACTCAATACAATTCCTACAAACAATCATGAGAACTTGGAAAACTATTTTTAATATCATCGCACACACAAATTCTCCGAATCGAATCAATCAAAATACAAAGAGGCATATTCCAAGGGAACTCACCGAGTTCACTCTGGTTCTGCATTACGTTAAACATAAAAGTAAATATATGTAGATACAGAATAATAGGAAATAACTCACACACGATTTCACACCTGTCTTACACGGACAATCTAAAACCATTACTACCCACAAGACCACAAGTCAACTACCTGCTGAAAATTACAGAATCATACAGCCAAGTTATCTAAATAAAATTCGGTACTGACAAATGCAAAACCAACGGTATTGTCAATAAAACAAAAAACATACAACATAAGAAAACTACACCCTACAAAACACAAATACAATAAAAAATACGGGACCACATGGCACATATAAATAATTAGGCTACCTAGAGAAGCTAGGAATAGAACAAACACAGAAGAACAGTTAAAAATAAAATATAAACACAGATTACAGAAGACCCTGAAAACAGAATTATTAGGTTGGAACAAAGTCAAAGCAATTCATATATATGCAGTACCGGTTTTAAGATACTCCTTCAGACTAATTAAGTGGAGTGGCATTGAACTAGAAGCCCTTAACAGATTAACAAGAACTACATGTAACAAACACAGAATCCATCACATGCACACGCAGCAGTACAACGATTCACACTGAAAAGAAAAGAAGGTGAAGCAGGCTTTGCAGACCTAAGAAATACGAACTATACACAAATCAATGTACTCGGAGAATACTTCAAAACAAAAACAGAAACCAGCCCGCTACATGAAGCAATTATAACACTCATAACAGCAGGCGCTCCACTCATATTCAACAACGCATCGTTCACGCCAACAGATAAAATTATAGCAACAGACATGCAGATACTCAGATGGGAAGAGAAGACTCTACAGGGAAAACACGTACAGCGGTGACCACAGCCGCACGTAGATATTGTAGCATCTAATGCATAGCTCACACGCGGCAATATTTTTGGTGAAATGAAAGGCTTCGTTGTAACCATACAAGACCAAGTTATCAACACCTGGAACTATCAAAAATATATAACAAAAACACAACTATCGCAACAGACAAATGCCAACTATGCAACGAATAATTTGAAACAATAAATCAGATTATAAGTGGCTGTAAAGTATATACACTTTGACACGGTAATAGGTGTAGGTATATGCAAAATCATCCACCAAGTAGCCTTAAAATATTCACTCATCGACACCAACGTACCGTACTACAGATATACACCTAAAAACATCCTTAAAAATGCACATGGAATAATTACAGGTTGAACCACTCTGCATAATAAACTAGACATTACACTCATTCGCAAACCAACCAAAACAACATACCTCATTGAAATAGTAATACCCAGCTCTCAGAACCTACTAAATAAACAGGTTGAAAAAATACAGAACTACCTTCCGCTAACAGAAGAAATAAAACAAATGTGGCATCAAGATAAAGTCACAATAGTCCCCATTATAATGTCAGCAACAAGCGTCATACCCAAAACACTACACAGCAACCTACGTGTTAATGGTTGTGGTTGTTTCAAATTAACGTTCGAGCCTTGTGATGTTTACACGTGGTGTGCCGCCTAGATAATGTTTGAAGGACCACCCAACATGAATTGGGACTTGTAAAATATTCTACTTCTACCGCGTTGTTTCAATAAATGAGCTGTTTACTTCTTGGTTCTCATTGTACTTGATGTCTAGAGACGACTGACTGTCTGACGTCGCGTCTCGGACGTCTGTGAGAGGATTTTGCATTAGCACACGCTGATTAGTTAATGGTTATCAATTTCATTCACCAATTAGCGTGTCTAATATCGTCTTCACCGCCCTTCCAGTACGCCCTTAGCGCGCTGTCACCTTGGAAGGGTGGGAGACGGTCGTGTGGGGTAGGCGAAGGTCCCAAAAATCTGGAATTTCCTCCGGGTAACTAATCGGCAAGCGGACCGTCACATACAGATGTGCCATTCGGAAATTCGTGGAGACCAGTCTCCAGGAAATTCTGTATCACTCAGTTCAATTCTAGAAGTCTTATTTTATACTAAAAGTCCAGGAGTTGACGGTGACATGATTGACTAATGAGAAAGGTTTCACCCCTTGAGCAGTTCTTCATGATCTGCGAGTATACCGCATATCCTGGGATTTCTAAGTCGGTGGGGTGGTGATATGGTGCTGCAGAGGGGGAATTAGGCCCAAGGGGTAACTATATTCGGGGCCAAATGTCTTGGTCGGTCACGCGAATTTCTCCCCCATCGTTTTTTCACACTGACGAACCCTACCAAGCGAAACCTGCATATGTAGTGGTTCAACAAATCAACGTCGTAGGCGCACGACCCTATCTGTTTTTATAACGCGATCTTCATTTTATTTTTAGCGGCAATATGTTTTCTTCGTCTTATAACTTCCACTTACAAGTGTAAAACTTCTTGTTAGAGAGGTCAGAGGACCTGTCCTTTTTGGTGAAAAGTTTTTAAAAAATAGACGTATTGTGTTAAGAAATGACAGTGGAAACGCCTACAATGATCAATTTATATTTCCCAGGTAGGAAAAACGAGACATACGACAATTCTTAAAAGTGATTTAAAACGGATTATTATTAAGTTCAGTTCGATTTATGTCGTGTTTGAACTCATTTTCATCTGGAAAATCTCATCAGTTCATTGGTATCTACTATTTTCATAAAAATAGGATGACAATTATAGAATATTGAAATTTGTGTGTGTTGCAGATGCGCGTTCGTTGGTATCATAAACTTTATGTTACACGTTTTTACTAGAATTAATATAAAATAAATAACGAGAATTCTAGAAGAAGAAAAGTGTAAGGAAATCAAACATTCAACATTAGTGCCACCAAACCACGATATTCAACTTCAATTAACATTCGATTCAAGTGTGATAAATTCACGATGGTTCGACTTGTATACGTAGTTAGTTTTCCACTAAATTAACTATTGTGCGATGTAAGTTTTCACCTATTCGTGCAATATTATAACAACGCTAATAAAACCTTCACGAAGTAGCGTGAGAAACTGTGTTAACAGTGTGCATTCTCTTTCTTAATCTTTAAATTATCCCCGTCTATTCAAGATTC
>NW_017100524.1:571517-574908 GCF_001263275.1 Habropoda laboriosa
TTAGTTTTTAGATAGAAAATTAAAAAAGTTGCCATATCAATCGTCCGACAAGTTCTTAAAAGCGAATTCACGCAGGCAACACTCAGTCAGCCAAATGTAGGTACGTGGTCTGTGTTTGTACGTAAGTGACGAAGAGAAATGACCGGCTAGGCTAAACCATAAATCTACGTGCGCCGGATTAATCGTGGCATGGAGGTGTTGGCGAAACTCATTCCCAACTAAACTAAACTAATTTAAACTCGTTCAAAACTGCCGCCAAGACTAACTGTGGATCTAAGGTGGCACGCATTTCAACAAGCTACGTTTCTGGATGTAGATACATTCATTTTGACATCTTGCTATTAACTTTTTGTAGTTCATGCATCTTACGTAATGGGACATCAGCATGTTCGATTTGTTTAAGGTGTAAAATCATTTTTGTACCCAAAATGTGCCCAAAATGTAAAATTTTATAGGAGAAAAAAAATTAAACATAGGTGCTAATACTTAAAAAGAAAATTTAATAATGTAATGGGTTTATATGAGTTTAATATAAGAGTAATGTTCACCTAAATGAAATTTAAAATAGTGCAAATTCAATTTTATATACAGGGTAAGGCATGTAACCTGTGACTATTTTCAACAATATTGGTGATATAATATATATTTATTTATTCAGCCTCACAGCCATGAATTTGACTTGGTTTACAATAACCTACGTTTTACAAAACTGTCTTATTCACTCATTCGATTCGTTCTCTCTCTTTCTCTCTCTCTCTCTCTTCCATTCATATTCCCTCTACTAACTTATCGCCCTACTTATCACCCATTAATTGTTACCCCTCCCTTATACATACTTTAATATTCTCTTTGGTATTCTCAGCCACTCTCTCTTTTTTCTTTTCTTTTCTTTTCTTTTTCAGCTTCTCGAGCCACTCTACAATCTTTCTGTCCTGCCTCCCACTCACTACGTCTTCCACCCTGATATCTCTGTCGGTTTCTTTGCAGTCCCTTGTTAAATGTTCCAGATTTCCGAATCTATCACCACACAAATCGCATCTCCTTCCTTCGTCCTCTTCCCAGTACTTGTTCCAGTTTTCTAAATCCCCGCATCTCGCTTGGGCTATTAACTTCTGGCCTCTTCCTTCTTTGCTCAAGTATTCTGGTAGTCCTATAGTTCTGATGTATTTGTACCTAATGTTGTATTTGGATTGTTCTATTTTTGTGTATTGCCTCTGTTGTTGCACTTCTTTGTCTCTCCTCCTTATCCTCTCCGTTACCTCCAATATTGGTCATATTAAAACAGATAAAATAATGTAAAATATTTATGGGAGGCGCACTCGTCGACGTAATTTGTTTTCTTGAATATGGAGATGTCAAGGACATTTCAAGGTCATCAATTTTTTTTGTAACGGAACTGTATATTTTTCGAAATATGTAAGTATACTCCACATTCAGATGTATTCAATGATTATAGTCACTCATCAAAGGCAATCAAGATCACAGGTAAAGAAAAAGCAGAATGAATAAATACGATTGAAAGAATTTAACTGCTTTTTCTTTACCTGTGACCTTGTTTAACCTTGCGTAACTACAATGACTATATTAATATAAATATACAAAGTTAATTATTCTTTTTGACAATTAAATAATAATTAGTAAAGAATTATAAATTACCTCTTTTGAAATTTTCAAACTAAGAACATTGAGATTATCATTTCTGTGTTTTGACTTTCAAAAATAAGGAGAAAAATTGGAGATCTTCTCGTAAAAAAATTAGATGAATGAAGAATATAATTTTCCAAAAAAACATGTATGTAATTGTAATGTGTGAAGACATGTAAGACGTGTAATTTTAAGGCGTTGGTTGAGAAATACCTACGCATCAATTCATTTTTCAGAAAACGTTTCGTTATAATGACGTTCCTTTTATACGGTTTCGCTTTATTTAATTCCTAAAATAATGTGGTAACTGGAGATCGAAAATGACGACAGCGTATATTTTTAATAGAGACACATGCGCAAAAAGAAGAAATGTAATACCCTTGACAACGTAGACACGCAATAATTCAATAATGCAGAAAAGTTATCCCCGACCATTCTAATGTGGAAAACGGTGCGTTCTCTCATGGGATCTTATTACATCTCCTTCGTATGAAGAATACTTTTTCCATGATAATATGGTAGTGTGGGATGGCACGTGGAACGGCGGTGGTTACATTATGCCGTGAATTTCCGTAAATCCCGATTGTCTATAACTGCATATTCCAAAAGCAAGTTATACCATAATTTAAATATCTTTGTCGAAAATATTTTTACCAAGCATTGCAAGGAAAAGAGAAAAAAATATCTTATTTCATTAGTAGATATATTTGAAATCTGTTTGAAATTAGGATGTACACTCATACATATGTACATGTCGAAGATACATACATAAATTTCCCCTAATGCATTTTATAGAATCCAGAAAATAGTTTTTTATAGATTAATATAAATACTCTTCGTGTAACACTTGCAAATGGAAATTACGAATATATCAATCGTTTGCAAAACAAAACAAAGTACAAGAAAAAGAAAGAAAATACTTTGGGCGATGTTTTGCGGAAAGCTTTTAGCCATTACAACTTGGATTGATGGAGCGAAGGAAGGGAGATGCTGACCCTATAAGCTTTAGAAAGTCCTGAAGAGCATTTAATACGGAACCACACGTTACTTCCTCCGCAAACTTATATACAGGGTGTCCCGTAACTCCTCGAACACCCGGAAATGGAGGGTTGCTGGGGTGACTCTGAACAACTTTTTCCTTTTCCAAAATCCAGTTTGAAGCTTCGTTTTTGAATTATTAACGAAAAACACTGGCCAATTACAGCGCGCGTAGAGCCCGCGCTCATCGTTTGAAAACATTATTAGCTTTACGATACTGAGGAAATGTAATAAGTAGGTACTCTCCGCACAATTGACGTATCACAGTTCTATCCCGTGAAAGTCCGAATAGTATTCTCTTTATCCAGTTTCTTCTTCAACTAATTATCGTGGTATTTCCAATTTTATTTGTATGGTTAAGAGAGTCTTTTTCGATTAATTGTTTCCTTTCTTAATTTAGCCTTATGTTAGGGCTTGCGGTTGATCTTTCGATCGTTCAAGCTTTGCCGGTTTTTGCACGTGTGTGCCGACTAATGTTCTAAGGCTTCGAAGGACCAGTTTCTGGATTGAAACACTAAGTTTTTATTTTATGTTCTATTTTCTACAACTAATTCAAGATATAAATTCTATTGCGAAGTGAGAGGTCCAAGTGTTTCTCCCGCGAGTTGCAAAGTGTTTCTCTCGAGTGACCAAGTGTTTCTGCCGGAGTCTCTGCGGTTTCCCTCGAAGAAGACTCCTATTTTCCTAAAAACACCCTGATTGGTGATTT
>NW_017100524.1:575056-599519 GCF_001263275.1 Habropoda laboriosa
GTGTTTTGAGAAAGCGATATTTGCCTGCGACGGCGACCACTTGACTCGCTGCCATAAATCCGGCTACAGGATACACCTTAACACCTGAAGAATTTAGTTTAATGACTCGAACGGAAAGCACCTAAAATTAAAGGTCCCGTCGTACGTCGTCAACTTTTGCGTCTGTAGGGCAGGAGGAATTTTTCCAAATCCTGCAGAATAAGAAGGTTTCGGTGTCGGGATTCCAACTCAGGATCTTCAGGTACATCATACGTCACTGGCTAGCCGTTTTAATCACCACATGGGTTTTCTATTGTTTTTCTAAATCTACTACACGTCCTACCGAATAATTGCCCCTTGAAATTCCTAATTTCGAGAAAACAATAAAATGAGTTTTGGTGACGTAACGGAGCATCGTGCACACCAATTATATCTAGTCCTATTCGCAGCAAAGCCCCTCGCATCGCGTCAACGCTGGCGTTAGGACCTTCTCTATCTGCGGCTCATCGTTATCGCTCCACTAAGATTGGTCCATTCTTACACCAACCTATGTCCTAAAACGCTTTCTTCTTCTAGGGTACCAATTCTGGCCATTCGAGGATTAATTATTGATACCTAAAGTAATATAATTGCTTGAAAAGTTATGAAACTTTATAACTTTCACGTTTATAAGTAATCCAAAGCTGCATTTTGCACAGAATGTAAGTAAGCTACGAACGTAATTTTTTATTATGATGCAAAACATCAAAACTTTAAGTTATCCTTATTGTTTACTTCAGCCAAGAGTATCTGTACACAAATTTACGTGAAAATAGATTAATAGTTTACATAAAAAGTTAGAAAACTGAATTTTTTATATGATACTTAAACAAATGAATTTTGCTAAAAATTAATTACGTAGGTCAATTCTTCCTTGGAAACCACACAATTTCTACATATAAACCATTCTGCTAACTCTAATCGTTTCCGAGATATTAAACCAAATAAATTTCGACATTTCACTATTGGGGACTGCTTTTATCCTTTCAAAATTAATGATGACCGATAAAAAACATGTGTCAAATATTTTTTCGAGAACTACATTATACATAAGTTTTATCAGAATCAGTATATTACACTTGGAGATGTTCTCTTATAAAGCAAGAAAGACAAATCGCTACTTAACTTCAGCCGTCCGAAAGATATGAATATCAATGTCACACGTTATTTTCAACAGTCCAGAAGGAGTTCAGAAAGAGTTCAAAAAGAGTTGCAAAAGATACAAACACAGTTCAGATCCAAAGGACCAATTGCATCAACTAATTATTCTACTTTGTGCTTAACGAGCTTAGCCAGAGCCAACCGATCGAAAGTAGATAATTCTGTGCCAAAACATTGTACAACTCTACACTTGTACATACGGAGACTCTTACTAATATTCGGACACTCTTTAGAACAGTATCACTTTCTTTAAATTGGACTTAACGACTTGAGTTTTTTTGAGAAGTTAGAAGGATTAGTATACTAGATGACACGTCTAAAATTTTTTGAAAAAATTGCAATTTGTGCAAATCGCGAAGAAAATTGTAAAGGTCACATTCAACAACTTATTTATCTGAGCTCGTAATGAAAATCTAAAAAACTCTCTGAACATAGAAAAACTAAACTGTGTCTTGATTTTTAATGTTAAAGTTTTTAAAAATTAGACGAAATCAGCCGACATGTTATCACTTTAACCGTATTATTTCCGCTTCGTTTAAAGGTAACGCTTCGACCTTAGGCTCGTTTTAAATATAAAGAAATGCTCTTATCGCACGTTATTTGGCGCTACGCAAACAACATGACAGGCAAACAGATGCCGTGCATGCGCACCGCATACAATAAATCACTTTTCTAACAATAAGCTAAACATCTCCCTGAAACGCTTCTGGAATTTGTATCTTTATTGCTTATCGCAACTCACGCCATAGTGAATATTGTCCAGGAAAATAATGTACTATTACTCGTAGATCTGTACCTACGTTCTAAAAAAAATTAAACTTACGGGTTGCACACCGCTGTTTACAAGTTGTTCGAGTTCACTTCACCTTTGTCGACATTTTGCTAAAAATGGTACCACCGATGTAAAATTACCTCCTTATTCTTTGATCCTTCGTCTACGGAATGTAAGTTTTAGAAGTGTGGAGTGACGTACGTAAGATCACCAAAAAATAAATAAATATATAAGACCTGCAGGTTGTACACCGCTGCTTAGAAGTATTGCGAATCCACCTTAACTTTGTTGTTATTTTACTAATTGTTCTCGACGAAGTACTGCAAATACAAAATTATCTCCAGATTCCTTGGTCCTTCCTCCACAGGATATTAGTTTTTAAAACGTAGAGCAATGCAGGTAATGTTCGTACAATAACGACAATTTTGGAACGAATTTGCAATACTCATAGGCAGCGGTGTGCAATCTCTAAGTTTTCCTTTTTTTTTTGGTCATCTTACCTGCGTCACTCCATATTTCTGAAACCCACATTCCGTAGACGAAGGATCAGGGAATAAGCAAGTAATTTTATATTGTTGGTAGCTCGTTAGGAACAATTAGCAACATGTCGATAAAGATGGAGTAGACTTGCAGAACTTGTAAGTTCTATTTTTTTTCTTTAAATCATGGGTACAGATTTAGGAATGATAGTACATTATTTTCCTGGACAATATTTGCTATTGCGTGCGTTGCGATAAGCAACTAATATTTGAAAAATTATTTGGCATGCTTTATGAGTGCTGTAGTAAGTGAAAAAAAATTTGACGTTATTATTCATTGTACACACTGCGAAATAAAATCCTGAATATTTCCGAAATTCTCGACGTGATTGTTAGAATACCCGAAGAAATTTTATTAGCTCTATATTTATCGACAATGTTTGTACCAAACACGTGTTTCAGTGTTTTGGTCAAGTTAGTATAAACATTTTGAGACTCATTAGACCCATTGATACATCTCGATTGATGTTGATACGCCGTGCTGAAACAATCCACTGTAAGCAAACTAAGAAATACCTAATCATCCAAACGCGTATAGTGCTATTTTCATACAGTCTACCGTTAATTTGCAGAAAGCTATTCCTAGAAGGCAAGCACAAATCGATTAAAATCAGTATTGAAAATATTTAAAAAAGCATGGAAAGGTATAAGTATTGAAACGTACACTATTACGTATTGGACAAAATTAGTGCGAATAAAATGCAGGAACAACTGTTAGGATATAGTACTAAATAATTAAAGTTGTACTAGAACTCGAACCTTCAAGGATTTGTATTAAGTATTTCTGAACTGTAAATTTTAAATCATTCTTGTACAATCATGAATACTCTGTGATATTTATATGTACTTCTTGCACTTCAAGCTTTGTATCGATCGGAAACTTACCTTCAATAACTATTTTACAGACTATTATTATTACAAAATACATTGTTCTGTGTTGGCAAAGAAGAATTTTATGAATGTTTGTATTTTTCATTTCGTCTATACTAATAGCAGAAGTTCACATTTCTTCTTGGCGAAGTTCATAATAATATTTTAATAGATATAATTTTGAGAAATGAATGCAGCGAGATCATAAATTCCTTAAAAAAATTCTCTCAAACTGGGTTAACATAAAATGTTGTATAAATCCAAGAATTGTCGGTATGTATGGTCTTACTCGTGCAGTTTTTGGCACACTCAACTACCCATGGATTAAAAGCTTTTTGATGGAGTTACCGAAGCGTAAGGGGCTCCTGGTAACTTTGCTAGTGCAAAGTTTCGAGTGTTTTAAGCAAAAGGATTTCAGAGGATCGAGCTGTTACCCCTTTTAATTTCGTGGGCTTCGACGCCCTCGCCTAAATCGTGGGATAAAAAGGATCGTGTCGCGTTTCCTTTTCGTTACCTTTCATTTCACTCTGTTTATATTAGTACTTTCCTTACGTCCACCGTTCCTTTTAATTCTATTACTTAAATTATCTTCTTTATTTGTAGGCCTCTAAGAAAGATTTTAAATACACTTGTATTGCTGTTAGTATTACATATAGACTGCCACAATTTCTATAGTCGCATGCGCAACAATCGCTAGAAATTCAAGTTATATATAGCTGTCCTATGAACGAGATACTACTTTTTTTTTAAATTATGCATAGCATTATTTAATCTTTTGAGTGGTGCGGCCATAAATGTATGGCTAAACTCGAGTGTGCAAGGTAGAGTGCAGTCGTATATGTATGTATGTACGGCCGGGTTCATGCATAAGAGATAAAATGCGGCTGTGCATATACGATCGTATTATGCTCCCATTTTTATGTCGCATCTTTCATCCATTGTTATTATTTCTTCAAGGCGCTAAATCTTAAGATTTTTGTATTTATCACTTTTAAAAAATGAATTTTGTTACATTTATGCAAACGGTACTATTATACTCTCGCCGGACTTCATATAGTTCTTTCTCTTCACTGCCCTTTTTTAATTTTGTATTCCTTCGTTCAACAATCTCAAAATTTTACTTACTGGTTCATTCACGTCTATGTGGATCGATTAGATGTAGGTACTAGGTCGTACGAAAAGTTTTGTCGGATTCTGAATTTAAATAATAATAACTCCGCAAAAAGTTAACATATTTATTCGAAATAAGAACCATTACAATCGATACACCTTTGCCAACATTTCACTAATTTATTTATGTCATCTATAAGAATACTACGAGGTCTCAACAAAGTCCACGGAGGCCTGTTGCACATTGTTGTTCATTTCAAAATGCTTTCTTCTTGACAAAATGGTCAATATATTTGGTCAGATGACAATCTGTAGACCAAAGATCTGGAGAAAAAGTGAATGCTGCAAAGTCTCATATCCCAGGTTGTTCAACTTTTTCACTATAATTAATAATACGTGTGTGTAAATCGTACCCTTTCTGTTGAAAGTTTGTTTTTGGTGAAAGATTGTTGGTGAAAAATTCTGCTGAATAATTTCGTCAGTAGACCAGCAAACAGATTATTTTCTTCGGATGTGCTTTAAGTTTCCAAAAGTGTCTAAGTGCTTCGTTAAGATCGATTGCCCAGGTCTTTTTCGATTATCATAAAGTACCCACTTTTCATCGCAGGTAGCAATGCTGTCAAGAAAAGAGTCTTCAATGTTCCGCAGCATATGGGAAGAGCAAATGGAGGAACGAAGCATTCGCCGATTATCGGACAGCTCGTGCGGAACCCACTTGTCCATTTTCTTTGTCTTTACTATTGTTCGAGAACATCAAGTGGGACCTCAGATTTATAACGCCGTCACCGTGAATCACGCTATTTTTGACTAACACACAGCAGAAAGATTGCAAAGTCTTGCTGGTACGTTAGAACCAGAGGGTCGCAGCACTCGAGGGTTCTAACCATGCAATGGTCAATAACGAATAGCGGGTTATAAACCATGTGCAGGCCACTTGGTGAAAGTTGTACTTTCGCGCGGGAAAACATACCGCGTGGACCATAAGGAATTAGATAACGGAAGGATCAAGTCCTTCCGGTTCGCGTCAATTTTCATCCCCATCTTATCAACACATGCTTTCCTAAATTGAGTGGAAGCTTTTGAGGGTAGCTCATTCCTTTCGCTTGCAAGGAAAGTGAGAACTCTAGCAACGAAATCACTAATATTCGTAGAGAACATAGAATCGCAATTTGACTGCCGGACGCGATATCATTGTACCTTTAGAACCACAACAAATCGTGTATACTTAATCAAAGAGGCAGACCTTAACAGACACACGTCCGAGTTTAATAACACATGCAGTCCACAACCGAAATATTTTCTCCGCCTGTGAACGATTCACGTCGCGTGAATCCAGTCGTTAAACCGCGCTCCAAGATCGCAAAACAACCAAGATTTCCGGACGTGAACACTTATGTTTATGTAGATGGCATAAATAAATTAGTGAAACGTTGACAAAGGTGTGCCGATTATAATGGTTCTTATTTTGAATAAATATGTATGTTAACTTTTGGCGGAGTTATGATTATTTAAATTCAGACCACGAAATCCGACAGAACTTTCCGAACGACCTAATACATCAGATTAGACGTGCACTCATTACTTTCTTTATTAATAATCTCTTTCTACTGTTTTCTGTTTTTTTTCCATCCTTTATAAAAATTTGATTTCTTGGCAATAAGGAGTGTTTTCTTCCTTTCACCAACGACGGTATGACATTGTACACTTTGTCACCTTTGTTGCTTTTATTACTGAGCGTCACTTAATTCTTTTCTTTGATTATTACCGTTAATAACTTAAGCACTAAACTAACTTTGTTATTACCACCTCAGGGGTTTCAAATAGCGCAACATCCCTGGGATGTGCAAAGGCAGGGTTGGTGTTAGTGTAATATTACACGGGTGTGCCAAGTTTCATCGATTTAATAGTTAATTTATTGGAAAACTAAGTACTTGTAAGGATGTGGTTAGAAATTGAACTTGGATGGAGAATGCCGAATTTCGCAAACTTGTTGCACTTCAGTTAAACTGAGAATTTAGTTAAATATTGCTATCTAGTCGAACAATTATTGAGTATTTGTTCAAGCTTTTACAATTCTTCCATTCTTGCCTCGATCTTCATAAACGAGAAGACAAGGACATGATGAACACGTCAGCAGCAAGGTCAGCACATTCTACACCCTCGGGTAATACTCCTGGGTCTGTCAGCATTCCGCCTACTTTGGTAGCCGGTTGGTGGTACAAGTCAGCAAAAGAATTAGGCCCAAAAGTGTACAGACTTTTGTTTTTATGAAGTATGCATGTACTGCGCTGAAGCGTAGACGCAAGGCACTAGTACCTACAAAGAGAAGTTCAGCAATCCAAAAATTCAAAAAATTTTTAAATTTTACAGAAATGTAGTTCATGTGATTTTGCTAATAACGAAATATTTTTTGATTCTGTAATGAAACGGCCTTAAGAGTGAAAACACCCCTTCGAAGAAATTGTGAATTTTCATATTATCGTGAATGTTTACAAAATTGTACAAAATATGAAAAAAAAGTTAAATTCAAAGTTGTGTGGGTTTTGATGACCTACATTATGGTGGCAAAGAATTTTGAAAAAACATTTTTTTCCAAAATTTACCCGTATTATTCTTTTTTCGAAAATTCTTTACCATCAGAATGTTGAACATCAAAAACTACACACCTTTGAATTTAACTTTTTTTCCATATTTTGTATAGTTTTGTAAATATTCACGATAATATGAAAACTTACAATTTCTGTGAGGGGCGTGTGCACCCCTAGGGCGAATAAGAAATGGTTTTGTTATTATAGTTATTTGAACTACACTATTGCAAAGTTTCAAATTTTTTGGAATTTTTAGGGTGTCAAACGTCCCTTGTTAGTTCATAGATTATTGTGGGGACCAAGTTAAAGGAACGATATTCTCTTTATTAAAATAAAGAAAACGAATGTTTATTTAACCAATTACACGTGAAATGACACATGTTATTCGTGTAGAAACACATTGTAGGCTATGTATCTACGTACGTGTTGAAACAAGTGATCTCTCCATAAAAACAAAAGAGTGCCGTAACATAATGCTACTTCCACGAGACATAAAACGGTTCACACACACATTTACATTCCTACTTTATTACTAAGTTTTAACTTCTGGCTCAAATAATCTGTTGATTAAAATTTCCTCAAAAATAGCAAGGTTAAGCATCTTTGTCATAAACCCATTCGGATAAACAAATATAAGGCATAAATACAGTCGACAAGCTTTTGATCTTGCTAGAAAGAACTTACTCCCAGAATGCGTACGTTTCCTAATATAGCTTGCAACTTAAAAAGTGACCATCATTGAGTATGAATTGAAATTATCACGAAAAATTTGGTAACAACTTTATTAGTAAGCGAACCGAAAAGGGGTAGAAACAGTAAATTCTTGGAACACCAACTGTTAGGTTTTCTCTAGAAACGGTTTATGGCACGATCGACCGGGAACGGTTATTTTTGAGTTCAGGATTTTCGTTTACTGCTTGCACGGGTCTCATTACCTCCTGCGAGGGTCACTAGAATTGCTGTGCTAGATTTTTAGTAATTTGTGTCCCTCGCGCTCAATAGCCTACGAACATACCATAAACCACGAATTTCCGAACGGCACATCTGTATGTAACGGTCCGCTTGCCGATGAGTCACCCGGAGAAAATTCCAGATTTTTGGGACTTTTCGCCCACTCCTCGCGACAGTCTCTCACCCTTCCAAGGTGACCGCGCGCTAAGGGCGCTCTAGAAGGGCGTGGGCAGCACGGCTATATGCGCTGATTGGTAAGTGAATTTCCAAAATTCTCTGCCAATCATCGTGTTCTTCGTCGGAAGCGTCTCGGGGACGTTCGAGACGCGACGTCGGAGAGTTGAGTCGTCGAGTAGTCGTAGAACCACTACAAGGAGAACCAAGGAGCAACCAGCTCACATCACGCGATACCATATGTCAGTTTTTACAAGTCCCAATCATTTGGGTGGTCCTTCAAACCAGTATCTAGACGGCACAACATCGTGCAAACATCCACAAAGCTCGCAAGTTCATCGCCACAACCACGGGCATTAACACCTACTTTTCTATTTAAATCTGATCTGAGGATCTGGGTCTAGACACTCAAGTGAACATTATTGTAATATTTTGTATTCACTGTATATCATGGATTTAATGTTTATATTTACGAAGAAGTAACGATTCTTAGGCTTCTAATTTATTATGTAACAGGTTTTTTACTTTTCTATTTAAATCTGATCTGAAGATCTGGGTCTAGACACTCAAGTGAACATTATTGTAATATTTTGTATTCATTGTATATCATGGATTCAATGTTTATATTTACGAAGAAGTAACGATTCTTAGGCTTCTAATTTATTATGTAACAGGTTTTTGTCGCGGAACGATGTATATACCTATGAAGTAGATTTTCGACCAAGTTACAGGACGAGTTACTCTACCATATTTTATTAATTGAAAGGGAGATTGATAATTAAGCATTTTTAAGTGAACTAATACATGATCGACAACTGATCATTAAAAGTTAACGCCGTCTTGCTATTTGAAACGAACAAGATAATCCGGAGTAAGTAGTACGCGCTGTTTGTGGTAACATTGTGAATAACCTTTCATTGAAAAGGGATCGAATAGTATGAAATGTTCAGTTTCATTGTGGAAAACTCGAAGTACTTTTCTGTTTTCTGTTTTTCCAAATACAATTAATGTAGAAATGATTATATTATATGTTAAAAATTCGTTTGCTATTTATTTACTTTTATTTTCATACATTTAATATTGTAATATTTTTATGTTGCAGGTAAGTGGCAGTACTTGTTTTTGTTCAAGGGGTAAATAACAGTAAGTAAACATTTACGGATTATACATATAGTACTTAATTTCTGGGATTACCACTAATTTTTGTTAAAAGAAGTACACAATAAAAGTAATAATATATTAATTGCAAATCTTAATTACCATAGTGTTTATTTCTGTAAATACTTATATAGTGCAAACTTCTGCAACCTACATTTCAAGATGGACGGTTAATTAATTACTAGTTAATTAATTACTAGTTAATTAACAAAATAAAACAAGTCTGTATATCTTTTAATTTGAGATTATGAAGTAGTTTTAATTAGGTCATTGAGTTCCACACGATAAAAGTAATTAAATATTCAGTAGAACCTCCGTCATATAAAATAATTGGGAATTTTCGCAAAATAGAACAAGAAGTGTTTAGCTTTGAGTTTTACATATCTATAGTACTTAAGACAAAACGAAGTGAAACAAATATTGCTCTATATATAACTTTATAATACAGAAACAAAAAGAATTTGTTCAATTCTTCTTATTTTTTATGAATTGTGGAAAAGATCAAACTTATGGATCTCAAATATTTTTGGCAGCTAGATCACATAACTTTTTCAATACTATTAGCTCTGCTGTGTTACATTTCTTTTAAGCTTTAAACCAACCAAGCTCTGTTTCCAAAATTGTAAATGCATCGAAATGAGGTGGAACGTCTTCGTCACTGCTTGTTTCATCTACTTCTTCGTTATTATAAATTAATATGTTTTGCAATATAACATCGTCGGATGAATGTGCTCGATTATTATGATTTTTATCGAATCGAAACACTCTATTACACTAGACTTATCACAACCGTTGCATTCTAGTATTCTGTGTAACATTGCGGTGACTTTATCTGTATCATTTCCGCTTACAATTAGTTGTAGTTCTTCATTTTCATCTATTCCATGCAGCAGAAGCTTCTGTCATGCTTTCCTTAGTATTTCGTCTTTTACATTCAACCAGGAATTTGCTGTCATGTTGTTATGAAGTTTAATCACGTCTTTACTCATATTTATGTTTGTAGTTACTAAAAATTTTCGGAGTAAATTCTTTTTATATAATCGTTTCAGACATTCGATCATTCCCCGATCCATAGGTTGTGCAGACTCCGGCAAAAAGATCTGACGGTTTTCTGATGTAAAAGCTTTTATACTAAGAATAAGCATGTTCTAGTAAGGATTCTGTTATAGCAGATTGTATGATAATCTTTTATAGTATAGATTCATTTAACTATATCTATTATCTTTAATGAGAAAAATATAAAGCATACATATGTCTTAAACAGATCATATCAGGTCTTTTTGTCGGATCCTATATTAAGCATGTATCATTAGGTGGAAAAAGTTTTACCTTAATAAATTATCACAGACAATGTGCGAGGCAGCATTATCTACTAACAATAATGTTTTTTTACTTGTCGTTCTCTGAACGCTGCTATAAAATATTTCTTAAATCAACAATGAATATGGCCCTACCTATCCAAGCATTTGTTTCAGCTTTATACACGAATGGCGTAGCACTCATATTAATATATTTCAAACATCTCGGTTTTTTACCTTTGCCAATTGTTAAGAGTGATAACCAATGAGATCCAGTAGAATTCACATAAACTAGAACCGTAACGTGGTCTTCGCTAATTTTGTGACCAGAAGCTGTTATCTCACGGCGGGAGAATAACGTTGTTGTTGGCAATCGTGTCGTGTGCTAAAGCACGAAATTACGACGCGACCGGTGACTCTATCCAGTGGCCTGTGTCGCCGGTTCATACCTGCTAAATAGACAACTCGTGAAAGGTGGCCTTTCTTCTCTAAACCAAGTAACGATCGTTGATTGGCCATTTCTTCGACTTTCTAGCTTCGGGAAATTGTATAAAAACGACACACCATTGTAAAGAGGACAGTCAAAAATTGTAACTCAAGTCGAAACGCTGCAATAAAACGCAGCAACGTAGAAGAAAAATATAATTAAACGTACACTCTACAACTTTTTCATCCAATATACACATTGGGTTGAAAAAAGACCGTGACGCCTTACACGAAAAGGAAGATCACTGTACACAACAAAAAATGCCTTCCATATTAAGCTTATTTCGAGGGCATTATAAACGTTGTCAGAAATTTCTTAAGCTCCTGTTTGAAAGTATTCGCAGCAATTTTATCTCCAGAAAGTTTTTCTTCGCTAATTTCTAATTCATGGATACCATGACGCGATTTAAATTTTGCGTTAAAATTTGAATTTCCTTCTGACTTTTCGATAAATTTCTGAGCTTTTTCACATATGTATAATCGGCCCAGTTGCGGGTATTCCTTTCAAGTTCAAATTTTTTTCCAACATTAATCTCTTTCGGCTTGTTGATGTATGTATCTAATGATTGTATCTGCTGTAAACAGTTTTCAGTACCACGGTTCCGTTCTCTTATATCGGTGATGGTTGATTTTCCAATACCATAGTTTTGTTCTAAATTTGTTACATATTTGAACGTTCTAGCTTAATAATTATTTTGTATTTTTCTTCATTTATCAGTAGGCTTCCGTCTTGCTGACATTATGCGTACTATGTAAAAAACGCAATGTATATTGTTAATGCCCGTGGTTGTTACAAACTAACTTTCGAGCTTTATAGTATTTGCACGATGTTGTGCCGTCTAGATACTGGTTCGAAGGACCACCCAATGTGATTGGGACTTGTAAATTGTTCTATTTCTATCACGTGATGTTACAACAAATATGAGCTGTTTGCTCCTTGGTTCTCCTTGTTCGTGGTAGTTGAACGACTGACTTTCCGACGTCGCGTCTCGGACGTCCGTGAGAGGGATTTTCGTTAGGACACGCTGATTGGTTAATGGTGAACAATTGCAATTGCCAATCAGCGTGTCTAATATCGTCTTCACCGCCCTTCCAATGCGCCCTTAGCGCGCTGTCACCTTGGAAGGGTGGGAGACGGTCGCGTCAGGTGGGCGAAAAGTCCCAAAAATCTGGAATTTCGGCAAGCGGACCGTTACATACAGATGTGCCGTTCGGAAATTCGTGGTTTATGGTATGTTCGTAGGCAATTTAGCGCGAGGGACACAAATTACTAAAAATCTAGCAAAGCAATTCTAGTGACCCTCGCAGGATGTAATTAGACACGTGCAAGCAGTAAACGAAAATCCTGAACTCAAAAATAACCGTTCCCGTTCGATCATGCCATAAACCGCTTCTACAGAAAACCTAACATATATATTTACGTAGAGTATTCTAATAGCAAATATGCTATTTGGATAACGGGTGTTCCGATCAAGAAGGTTCTACTGTAATTATATTAAAATAGTTTTAACATTTATCGATCTTCAAAATATGCTAAAGTAATAATAAATATCTTTTATTCGCTCTCCATTCCAAACCAGTTGCTTAATATTAATGTGACCAGCAGCAGTTGTGAGAAAGTTGTACCACAAGAGTTAATTGGACCTTGCAATACTAAGAAGGAAAGAATTCACACAGTTAATTTTCGGTTAATATAATGCACGATGCGCACAAGCGTCCACGAATAATATTCAGTCAAAAGTTAGAAAACTTGCCCTTGCCTTGCAGCAGACGCTTAAACCAAGATTCTTTCTATTGCTTCCTAATGTTAAATATTAGAAAATATGTTTTCGAGATAACGGGACCTTGATTGATGCGTACAATGCAACATTCTTAGTTGACTCGATCTGATCGATGAAGAGTTCATGACAATGCTTGACCCAAGTGATATTTAATCTTTTCGACATAAGGCTCATCAACCGCAGTATCTATAGAAATTCTCTCACGTGCAGCGACTACCTTTGCATGCACTTGGAAGGAGATCATCTGACTAAGCAACTCATCGTTGTATTATAAATCAACTTCAGTCTTCTGAATCGCTACAACTATAACTGTCGTTGTTGATAATTCATCAATATCATCAACTTTAATCTTCATTTCAACGGATAGGTAGTTACTTTTGTCGCCTTTAGACAAGGCAATGAACAAATTCTGTAGAATTTCATACGGATTCACTTTCTTCCTGAAACTTTCAAATGCTCCCTTGTTTAATTCCTCAAGTTTTTCATTGTTATTCTTCAACCTGTAAGCCTCTTCTTGGCGTACTCTAGCACTCAAACCTTTCTGCTTATAGTTTGCAAACCTTGTTCCCCTTCTTTTCGCAGAAAGCAACTTCCTCCTTATTCTCAGGCCTCTCTACGAATACTACAGTTTGCGCAGTGTTCATTGTGGATTTCTAACTGAAGCAAATTTCTACTAACCCCTACGAGTTATTTCACACCAGAACACACGAGAATTACGGATATAGTCACTTCCTTTTTTCAAACTCACTGAATTGTTTGGTGACCTCGAGCAACTAAGCTGCGTAAAATTTTTATTTTCTATCTCGAACAATTTTCGAGATATTAGGTAAATGTTACCATTTTAACAAACTGAACGATATCATTCGATGCGTTACCGTTTCAGTATCAGTATTTCGGCTATGTTTGAAGATAATACTTTGTACTTGTATGATTGTGTGTCACGTTTCGAATTTAAAAACTCATTCACAACTGTTTCCCATTAATTTAATTTTAGGCAACTTATTCAAGGTTGAAGAGCGAGTGGTAACGTATACGTTGTCGTTTCGACTGCTTGACTACTGAATGAACCAACGAATGTTAAATATCTTATATCGTTCGAATGTTCGACGACTGCGGAATTTTGTGAGAACCCTTCTCGACGAATGTTTTTCAAGTACTGATTTCAGATTGATTTCTACAGACTAGATCAGTTACTGTTGGAAATCGCTACATGCTCATTAGGTATTGCTAAAAACTTCTCACTACCAATCAACGTGTCCAATAATTATCACGAACATTCTTTCAGTGCGTCCTCAGCACGCTCGTTCCTAGAGAGGGTGGGGTGACGTGGTATACAGAAGTGTGACAACATTCTTTACCTTAGAAAAATGATACATGGTACGAAGTGCGAATGCACAGCAACTATTTGACTGGGTATGAGGGGCGCCTGCATGGTACCGAACGACGTACTATGCAGAGCTGGAAAGAATGCTAGCGAAAGAAAGCGAACTGATTGGCACATATATTTTTGTTATTGGTCGAAACAGTTTCATTTGCAAATCGGATCATTTGCAATAGGACATATCGAGACCAAGTGGGACAGAGTGATAGCGAGCGATCCAACGAACTTCAAAGCAATAGCCCGACTAGAATTTCAGTTAGGCATGCCTAAAGACGAATGTGGGCCTAATGCGGAAACGATTAGGCATATCTAAATGCTGCAAGCCTAATCGTTACCGCATTACGTCCTAATTCGGAAGGAATAATGCATGCCTAAGTTGGGCATTCCTAACAGTTGCCATACGTGGCCCAAATAGGGGTGGCCGAGCGCACGCTTAGGTTGGGCATTCCTAGCAGTTGCCATACGTGGTTGAAATGAGGATGGCCGAGCACAAACCTAAATTAAGTGGAGTAGGGCTCTCAAACTTATATGTAGGAATATTTACAGACATCTCAGTGTCGGACGTACGCTTGCGTGAGAGTGATGAGGTATTCCTTGTGAGATTTCATTAATGTCTCCCAATGGCAGCCTAATAAAGCTATTCTAATATGGGCCTAATGCGGTTGGCCTCATTGGGAAAGTCTAATGCGGCCTTAACGCGGCTTTCCCGATTATGCGGTTGTGAATATTCCGCGTTACATGCGGGCCAAACGGGCCCGCTAACGGGCTAACAGGCAAATTAGGCTAGCCTAATGCGGACCTAATATCTGCCTAACTGAAATTTCTAGTCGGGAGCGTACCCGCGCCACCATTTCGTGTATCCATAGTAGGTTTTGGAACGTATTACCTGCGAATACGGAGATGATCCTACTACTATGTCAGCGTGTGCTGCCATGAACCTAAAGGTGAAGATTTCGGGAGGGTTACTGAGGAGATTAAGCGGAGCAAGCGAAGTATCTCTTTTGCCCCTATGCCTCCCCACTAGCCATCTTCTCATGTCTACACAGTACATCCTGGTAAATTTTTCTTTTTTTAATATTCCCGAAATTTTTCCACCTTTTTGAAAATCTTCGTTTTATAGGGCATACTTACTTCATGGAATCAAACCGTATTTGTTCAAATTGGTTTGACGGTGGGGATAGCATCGAATCAGCGTTTGAAAATTTAACATCGATTATTGTGATATTTGTTAATATTAAAAAACAATTTTATATACATAAGCATTTGGAAAGACCATTTCTTCAGCTTTAAAATGAGCACAAGCACAATCTTTAAACGAAGCCGAAATATTGATACTAAAATAGTGATGTGTTGATTCATTGCGTTCAATTTGCTAAAACGTTAACATTGAATATCTCGAAAACCGTTCGAAATAGGAAGCTAAAATTTCACACAGCTTAATTGTGCTAGCCTCTTATCAAGTTCTGTAAATTTGAAGGAAATCAGTGAATATAACCGTAATTCTCGTGTGCTTTAACATAGAATAGTTCGTACTCAGCAGCACGAGTTTTCATTATTGGTAGTAGTAGCACCGAAGAACCGTTCGAAATAGGAAGCTAAAATTTCACACAGCTTAATTGTGCTAGCCTCTTATCAAGTTCTGTGAATTTGAAGAAAATCAGTGAATATAACCGTAATTCTCGTGTGCTTTAACATAAAATAGTTCGTACTCAGCAGCACGAGTTTTCATTATTGGTAGTAGTAGCACCGAAACACCGCGATTCTAAACGAGTCTATTGGGTCGTAAATCTTAATGCACGAGGCAACGGTGCTGATCGATACGTTATGCGTTAAATTAATGAGATATAGCTGATTCAATCTTCAAGGAGGCTTATTTTTATGAATATTGACAAGTATTTACACTCAATATATACCATATTCAGAGTTGCTTTATGTATGTGCAAATTTTAAGTACAAAAATACTTGCGATTAATTGGCAACTCTTGTGGTAGATTGTTGATCACAGAGGTTTTCTAGTTCCTCTCTTCTGACTCTTGTTGATTCTTTTTCGCGCTTCGGAGACTTGAATTCTTTCGGTTCTGATATGTTTCTAATAATTTTGAGACAAGAATTTGAATTTAGATCCTAACGAATGGCTAAAGATACGCAGTAATTGGTCCTTTTCATTTTAAAAATGAAAAAAGAATCCAGTTGTTGATTGCTTAGTCTATGTGAAGAACAATCTCTCAGTGGGACATAACATCACTCTATTAGTGAATAGTTGGAAAAAAGTTTTGCGAGTTCAATTAGTGCGAAGGATAATAAAAGAACATAATAATACTGATTCCTTTGCTTGGACGGAACAACTATTACAATGTTTAGTGTTAGTTAACATATGTAAAATCGAAAGCTAAGACAGTTAGTACTTCAATATTATTTAATGTACATATGTATATATATGAGTGTAGAATTGAAAAAATTTTACACATTTTTGGAATTGATTTTGGAAACTCACGGTAGAAAGTAACTGATTTTGATTGCGTCTAAAATGAGTGTATAACTATGAGGAAGTTTTAATTAGAACTTCACAGTTTAACTAATATTCACATTTCAACGCTTATAATATTATCACACGAAAATTATACAAATATACATAATTAATTCATAGACGTATGATATTTGAAATCTTGGAAATAATTACAACTTATTAACTGTTAACGTATTTAAGAATTCACGTTAGAATTCAAAATTATTCGTTTACTCTTTGGGACATACATAGTGGGATAAAAAGTGTCCTACCTTTTTAGTACTTACATATATGTGCACACCGTTTTTTATTCCACCTTGGAATATTTAGATAACAAAACTAAAGTAACTTGTTTTCACAAGTTTCATGGTGGGACTATTTATATCCCACCTAATAATTAAATATCTAAGTATTTTTTTAAAGTTTTACACGTTTTATGTCATAACTTATCGTTTGTAAATAAAGCAAATCTACTTTATATTTTTTTCAATATAATTTCGGTTTTTTATTTGTCTTAAAATCCTGTGCCCCAAGGAGTTAAGCTCATTGCTACAGTAAGCGAGTATTTCTTTTTCTATAATGGCAATATATTTTAATGTACATAGAATATCTTGTAGATTCAAACAACTAGCTAATCAACAAGGAACGATAAAAATTGTATAAACTTTTTTCAACGGATTTGTGATTATAAACAGAATAAGAGAATTTGTTTTAAAGCTGTTCTTTCCTCGAGTTTTTTTCAATAATGTGAAACTTCACAATCCAGAATCGGAGCATACGTTCTAGTATAGCCTAATTTATTCAGCTAGAATAGTTAGGTCCAACGGAAAGCTTATCTTGAAGTTTGAAACCTACGAAAGTCGTTTGCTGTAAGCTTTAGTATCGTCGAAGCGTTTTAATCGTTTCATGACCGTTGAATCAACCTCGGAAAGAGCCGCGGCGTTTCTTAACTGAGGTTTCTGCGGCGTCTTCGGATGGTTAAGCGGCAAATAACTGTCGCAACCGACGCTTAAAGTGGCGGCTGGTGGCCCCAGTCTCCTATAAGGATGCTGAGATCGGATACCCAGTGAAAATGGCTCGGTTGAGCCTGTGCAGCGAGTAAACGGCTCCCGGTCGCTAACTTTATTCCCAACACGTGAGATTAACTCGACTCTAGGGCCTGTGCCTTGCACTTACACCGCCCCTTCTCTCTTCCTGCAACCCCTTAACCTTATTAAGCCTGAAGCCGAGCTAGTATCCTTTCGAGACCGTTCGAGAAATTGGGATGGTGGTGAGTCCGCTTCCGGAGGTTCGTTAAGCTGAAACCACTGTGAAACCACCTACAACCACCACCAAGCTATAATCCTTTTCCTTCTTTGACTTATTCGCCTTTTTTCTTTCTATTTCTATCGTTCTCCTTTTGCTGCTTTTTTCGCCCGTTTTTATTTCTCTCGACTAAGAAACAATTCAACCGAGTACGATGACTACCTTTCCAGCAATAAGGCAAACAGTAAAGTCTCGTTTCTCCTGAAATGATTAAATAAATTCGATCCTCGAAATGTAAGAATGTACGTATAAAATGGCACTTTTTTTATAATGCATCAGTAATTCAGACGTAGTCGGAGAATACGTGGGAATTTTACATGAAATTCTTTTCATACAAAGCATGTATTTGTGCATATTAACTTACGAATGTAAACGTGAGAGAAAGATTTAGTGGACTTAGGTTTCCAAAGAAAACATCTTTTTACTGCAATTCAAAAATTTGAGCGTTTTAAGATATGGAATTAATCGAGTTTGTTAGTGATAAATTAGAACGGATAAACTCCGGCACTATGCGTGAGGTCTTATTATTCGACGAAATTTTCAATATGTATATAATTGGCATATATATACAAAACGTAGTTTTTAAATTTCCATTACGGGCTCAGATAAAAAAATTATTAACGGGACTTTCACTATTGTCTTCGCGATTTCGACCAATTGAAATTTTTTCAAAATATTTTCTCACATCATCTAGTCAACTAATCCTTCTAACTTCTCCAGAAATAGTCAAGTCGTTTGGTCCAATTTTAAAAAAGTTATTGTTAAGGCGTATCCTGTAGCCGGATTTATGGCAGCGAGACAAGTGGTCGCCGTCGCAGGCAAATATCGCTTTCTCAAAACACCACAAGTGTTTATTGCGTTGCCTGCGACACCTAGTCCCTAGGACCAGACCCTGCCATAAATCCTGGAGTCTCCGAAGGAGGTTGCGATGCACCGGAGTAAACTGATTGGTGATCTAGAAAAGGAAAAATCACCAATCAGGGTGTTTTTAGGAAAATAGGAGTCTTCTTCGAGGGAAACCGCAGAGACTCCGGCAGAAACATTTGGCGACTCGCGGGAGAAACACTTGGCCACTCGCAAGAGAAACACCTCTCACTTCGTAGTGGAATTTATATCTTGAATTAGTTGTAGAAAATAGAACCTAAAATAAAAACGTAGTGTTTCAATCAAGAAACTGGTCCTTCGAAGCTTTAGAACATTAGTCGGCACACACGTGCAAAAACCGGCAAAGCTTGAACGATCGAAAGATCAACCGCAAGCCCTGACAGTTATTCTGTTTTGAAAAGTGTATGAATACTTTTTTCCCTCGCTGTATATGCATGTCTTTAACAAGTGGAAAAATTGAGAACTATAAATTGCAATGTTAATCTGCTGGATGCTCTATATTAATGGAATGAAGTCGTTCAAAGGTGGATATATGCAGAATATACGCTTCATCGCGTTTTCCTTTACTCTAGCTTTAAGTTTCAACATGGAAATCGATCATTATCACAACAGAATCACGATAACGCAATTAAGTTGCTTGTCGAAGACGCCTTTCTGCTCTAATACTTAGAATTTAAATAAAATCAATTTGTGCGAGCGTAGGCAAATGTTGACTCAAGACATTTCTATGTGGCTAACTGCACGAGTGGGGGCGAGTGCTCTCCTGCCGCAAAATGGAGGGAAATTGTAGGTAGGAACGGTTCTGCCCGGCATTTCAAGCCATTTGCAAACCAAATTGCCATTATTGATGGTAATAACCATACAGTCGAGACCATCTCTCCCCTGGTCTGGCTTCTTCCCCTGGCAATCCCCCTGTACTCTTCAGGTCTATCGTCAGTTGAAATGTTAACAATGTTCTTTTCTTTTAATATCCGTACTAATTGGTTTGTCTGTACGATATGTCGACTTTCAATTTCCTGGAATTTTCAGTTTTTTACCAGTTCATTCGGAATTCATAGCAGAATTCATTCTTTATAGTGTAACTATGCCAAATTTGCAGTAGATTCAACAGATAGGTCAATGTCTATTATCTCTGATGGGGTAGCTGCATGGAGAGTGATTCTAGAAACTGAGACAAGATGTAACTTTTTTCTAAGCGATAACAGTAGAAAATTAAATGGTGTAACGAAATCTATATAGTTATAAAAATTGTTTCAGCAAATGGAATAATGTAATTGCAATTTTTTTTTTAATTACTCTATATGTATACTTTTATTAACATAAATCAATTCTTTTAGACATTTCGCGTATAAAAGTATTAAAGTGCAATTATTACAAAATAAATACGGAAAATAATTAAATAAACACTATACTGCATTTCTCCTATCGCCAGTTTTTCGATGTTTACTCATTCCATCTTTGTTTTTTCCATATATTTTAATCAGACATTATAATGACACTATATTTTGTATGGTGTCAAAGGGAATACATTGTAGCGATAAATATTTGACTTTGCGGTGACCTTGGAGATCCCTGTGAAGGTCACTCCCAATACCAAATTTGAAGCTTAATAACTCAGCAATAGCTTGCGCAAAATATATGTGCATGTGGTGTTTTGAAAACAGTTCGATGTCACCTACAAGAATGTGTAATAAAAAATATAAGATTCCATTTAAAAATTTGAAAGTAACCTTCGCAAGGATCTCCAAAGTCACCGCAAATTCAAATAATTATTATCACGATATGTCCCCCTTGACACCATACAACATTTGTCTGAAACATTTTTTTGAATTTTAATACTTAGGAAAATAATTTAAACTGGACATACTGTAGAACGTAAACGCAGTGTATCGCGGTTGATGCGAAAACCGAGCAGGGGAATGCATTATTAATCTGAATTTTGTTTTCCAAGTTTTAACATCAAATAATTACTACACATGTCGTTATTCCATACAAACACTGTACCGTGAATGCGGGCGATAAAATACAACGAGAACAGTTTTGCCAATTTTTCTGGTAACAGGAAGTAAATGATTCACATTTGGCTAGAAAAGTATCGTGGTCAGACGGACATACATTTGTAACGCTGAGGTTACAAGCTATTCAACGTGCTCTTAGGAAGAGAGAGTTGATTCCTTTATGTTGACAAGATATCTATTCTGTTTTCTCGCTAATTGTGTACTGGTTTTTTGTACAAGAATCGCGG
The DNA here is from genome assembly GCF_001263275.1 of Habropoda laboriosa. Lineage (NCBI taxonomy): Eukaryota > Metazoa > Arthropoda > Insecta > Hymenoptera > Apidae > Habropoda > Habropoda laboriosa. The sequence continues at coordinate 596,285 of NW_017100524.1, forward strand.
CTTTATATGTTAGTTTTATGAGCTAGGGCCACAGCAATCTGCCGTTATCGTGGAGGTTCCTCGAATTCTATTAGTTCAACGGAGCTTCCGTTTCAGGGATACGCTCGAACTGCTACCTGATTGGCCGTGCGGAACTATAACGATATTAACAGAGGAAAAGCGTGAACCGCTGTACAATTATAAATAATGGGATTTTTAACCAAAATAATGTATATATTTGGGATAGAAATAATCCTCGCTTAACAAGAAAATAATTTTCATATTTAGTGAAAATTATTATTAATATTTGGTGTAGACATTTAGATACGTGCATTATTAGTCCATATTACTTCATTAGTCATTGCTAAGCTGGCCAGCGATACACAAATTTCTTAGAATTTACATTAGCACCTTCAATCGATGATGTTCCATTACAAGCGCGAATTTCATCCATTTTTAACAAGTTGGAGCTCCAGCTCTCAAAGTATAACCACCCAGTTAACAGAAGTTTACAAGGAGAAATGGTTTGGCACTTGCAGACCTTGGCTGATCCAATTTTCTCTTGTTTGTATGGATGAATTAAAACATGACGACATAATGAAATAATTATATCTCGTAAATTAGTTATTTTTTGACCCCATCATCCTAATACTTTTACACGCGGAATATTTAGAAGAACCGATTTATGTCAAGAAAAGTGTAATTCCATTTGAAAAAATAATGCGATTACATATTCACTGCTATGTCAGAGATTCTAGGAATTTTGGAACGCAGAAGTTCATCTTCAAACAAACATGCTGAAACTTACATTCAAATGAGTAACCGGCAACTTGAACATCTGTTAATGCCCGTGGTTGTGGCGATGAACTTTCGAGCTTTGTGGATGTTTGCACGATATTGTGCCGTCTAGATACTGGTTCGAAGGACCACCCAAATGATTGGGACTTGTAAAAACTGATCTATGGTATCGCGTGATGTGAGCTGGTTGCTCCTTGGTTCTCCTTGTTCGTGGTGGTTGAACGACTACTCGACGACTCACTCTCCGACGTCGCGTCTCGGACGTCCGTGAGGGGGATTTTCGTTGGGACACGCTGATTGGTTAATGGTTAACGATTGCATTTGCCAATCAGCGTGTCTAATATCGTCTTTACCGCCCTTCCAGTGCGTCCTTAGCGCGCAGTCACCTTGGTCAAAAATCTGGAATTTCCTCCGGGTGACTAATCGGCAAGCGGATCGTTACATACAGATGTGCCGTTCGGAAATTCGTGGTTTATGGTATGTTCGTAGGCTATTGAGCGCGAGGGACACAAATTACTAAAAATCTAGCAAAGCAATTCTGGTGACCCTCGCAGGATGTAATTAGACCCGTGTAAGCAATAAACGAAAATCCTGAACTCAAAAATAACCGTTCCCGGTCGATCGTGCCATAAACCGTTTCTACAGGAAACCTAACAACATCTTTTTTAAATATTTTCACTATTCGAAATATACAAACTGAAAAATTTAATATCTCGCAAATGTTCAATCTACCGACCTATGATCTTTAAGACTTCCTTTTTAGCGAGCTCTTTTAATCTGTTAAGCTTCTACTAACAGTTTGAAAGCACTATATAACATAACACTGAAAAAAGATTTCTGATAAAATTAAACGAACATGTGACAACAATCCCTGGATTCTGCACCTCGAAAATATCCCAGTTCACACTACCCTGTATATTAGAGAATTTTTAACCGGTAAGGAAATTACTCTGGTGTTCCCCAAGCTTCGGCAAGCTTTGAGAGGTACGCGTTTTGACGAAATCGATAACATTGAAGATAATATACTATGGCAGCTCTGAAAGCTATTCCACAAAATCAGTTCCGGAACTGCTTTGAAGAATAAAGATTGTGCTAGTGCAAGTACATAATGTCCCATGGGGTCTACTTCACGATGGTGATACAGACAAAATAATACGTGTAAGGGTGACGCTACGCCAAGTACTTACACGAACTTTATTGGCAAGCCTTGTATACCAAAGTCCGCCATTTTTCATTAAATCACATAAGAAGCTGGCATTAGTAAACCAGTAGTCGTAATTTATGTAGAGAGATTATTTACGATAATATCTTTTATCAAAAGGAAATAATCGACGGTATATTTCTGATACTTTTTAAGAAATTTATGTTAACCATTAAAATACATTACTATTGATACGTGTATTGAAAGAAGTTCCAGTGAAAATGTAAAAGAAATTGTATACAGTGATAAAGAAATCGATCTTCAATATTAATTTTTTCGGGAATCAAAGTTTTGAACAAAAGTAAGTTTGTACAAAAACTTTTCAGGTAATTGTGCTAATATTACAATACCCACCATAAAAAATCTGAACTGTTACTATCTGAAGAGTAACTAGACTAAAAATTGTCGTATCTTATAGCGTTTTTAATAATATGGGATCGAAACCAAACGGCTCATGGACCTTCGTTTTGATAAAATGTAAAAAAAGAAGTATGTAATACAATTTTTAATGGGTACTATAGTTTCCGTTCGTAATATCGACGCGTGCAATGTCTAGACTACTGTACGCAAGAATAGCATACATGCTGGTAAGATAAGTATAAGTTACAGTTGCCTGCTTTAATATTCGGAAATGATAGCTTGACTATCGTATTGCTTATGTCACAGAAATATGAATCGTTTCTTCTAATCTACAGAAACGTAAATAATTTTCTTTCAGTTGCAAAATTTATTTATTGTACATAATAAGTTTTAAACAAACGAATGTCATTGTCACGCCAGAAAAATGTTCAATTACATTCAGTAATTTGTTAATCCTAAGAAGCTATTTGGCTTCTGGTTAGTTCTGGCTCGACAAGGTAGTCGAAAATAACTGGCAATAACTTCAGAGCTCCTAACTTCATGAATTACCAACGAATTGTAATTATTTCTTTTTAATTAATTAGTAAGACAAATAGAAAACAACTTTTTACAACACATGTTCACAATCACCACCTTTACATTTAATACAAGCGTCAAGACGCTTTTTAAACTTTTCTACGATGTTCACACACTTTTCCATGATTATTTCACGCCAAGTCTTCTCCGAAACCTTTTTAAGTTGCTCCACTGTGGCGTATGTTAAATGGGAGAGTTTGTGCTCCAGAATCGACAACACAGAAAAATCCATAGCATTAAGATCGGGAGAGTTTGAAGGCCAAACATCTGTATCCAAAATCTCTAGAAACAATTCTCGACAGAGCCTGATCGATGATTTTG